>NC_087220.1:66353377-66383377 GCF_015104395.2 Macrobrachium nipponense
TATCTATGTCAGCTAAATATCACTATTTTCATCCCTTACTTCTAAATCATTATCTTCATTATCTATTCTAGGGGTGAATTCTCTCTTATATCGTTCTGCCAGTATGTTGCAAATTTCCTTTTTTTCATTCGTTAATCTCCCTTCAATTCTCAGAGGGCCTATTTCTATTCTTCTTTTATTCATCTTCTCGCATATGAGTATAATAGCTTGGGGTTTCTTTTGCTTGTATATTTAATAGGGTTTTTTCTTCCAAGTCCCGTTTTTCATTTTTCTTTTGATTGTATAATCTTTTGTTCTGCATTTTCTATCTTACTTTTTAGTTCTATAACTTTCCATGCATTTTTTTTTTTTTTTTCTTTTTGCAAGACCTTTTTTCCACTTTCTGATTTTCTGGAACAAGATCCTTCTGTCTCTTGGTATGCATGAATGATGTTTACTTTTCTTCTTCGTATATTTTTACTATTCTCAAGATTTTATATGGAGATTAGAGAGAGATCAACTTTGAACCTAGGATCTTCTTAGGAGAGAGAGAGAGAGAGAGAGAGAGAGAGAGAGAGAGAGAGAGAGAGAGATTCACTTTGAAAGGATCTTCTTAGAGAGAGAGAGAGAGAGAGAGAGAAAGAGAAGAGAGAGAGAGAGATTCAAGCACAATGTGTAGCTGTAATCACAGATGGCCTCGTCATCTGCGAGATTTGAAGGGTTAGGTGAATCCATCTTTTTCAGAAATCTGATAGCACTGGTCGTTTGTGTCTGGGTAATAGTTATGGGAATGTCATTGCAATGTTGGATTGAGTTTGCTTCTTATTCAGGTAATACACACACACACCATAGGTGTGTGTTTGTGTGTTTTGCATATGCCCCCACGAAGCAAAATGCTTTCATGTCCACGAAACCTTACACACGAAAGGAACTGCCTTCGTTACACGCCAGAACAACCGCTGTCACATTTTAACAAGGGATGAAGCCTTAATCCTTCTTATCGAACAAGGGATTATTATTATGCGTGACAATCGGATTAATGTAAACAAGTCCACAATGCTGTGGGAATACGGATGGCTCCTTCCAGTTCTCGTCTGCGTTTTGAGAGAGAGAGAGAGAGAGAGAGAGAGAGAGAGAGAGAGAGAGAGAGAGAGAGAGGTGGGGGAGGGGGCGGGACTCTGAATATTCGTAATTTGAAGACATTTTTCCTTCACTTCTTCCGTTGGTATATTATTATTATCTTTTCTGGAAGAGAGAGAGAGAGAGAGAGAGAGAGAGAGAGAGAGAGAGAGAGAGAGAGAGAGAGAGAGATTATTCATTAAGTAAAATTGAATTAACTGAGTACCTTCAACGATGCCAAATTTACTTTAAAGCAAAACTAGTAATATAGGATTTACATAAGACTGTTACTTGATATTTGGGTGTTTTTTGAATATGGTGTCCAACATCTCTCTCTCTCTCTCTCTCTCTCTCTCCACTTGAACCACATTTCCTCAACGTTCCAAAAGTAAGTGACATAAAGACATTCAAAAAATCGAAATGAAGGCTTACTTTGCCGAGACAAAGGGAGAGATTTCCTCCTCCACCACCTCTAATTATTCCTCCTCCTACTACTACTACTACTACTCCACCTCTACTTCCTCCTCCACCACATCTAATTCCTCCTCCTTTACCTCCTCCTCCTCTTTCTCTACTTCTCCCTCCGTCACCTCTACCTCCTCCACTTTCACCGCTTCCTCCTCCTCCTCCTCCTAATCTTTATTCACCTCCTCCTCATCCTCGTCCTCCTCTTATTCTTTTTTCACCTCCTCCTCTTCCTCCTCCTATTCTTTATTCGCCTCTTCCTCCTCCTATTCTTTATTCGCCTCTTCCTCCTCCTATTCGTTTTTCAGCTCCTCATCTTCCTCCTCCTATTCTTTTTTCTCCTCCTCCTCCTATTCTTTTTTCACCTCCTCCTCCTCCTCCTATTCTTTTTTTGCCTCCTCCTCCTCCTCCTCCTCCTATTCTTTTTTCAACTCCTCCTCCTGCTCCTATTCTTTTTTCACCTCCTCCTCCTCCTTCTATTCTTTTTTTGCCTCCTCCTCCTCCTCCTATTCTTTTTTCAACTCCTCCTCCTCCTCCTATTCTTTTTTCACCTCCTCCTCCACCTCCTATTCTTTTTTCACCTCCTCCTCTACCTCCTATTCTTTTTTCACCTCCTCCTCCTCCTCCTCCTCTCCATCCTATTCTTTTTTCACCTCCTCCTCCTCCTCCTCCTCCTTCTATTCTTTTTTCAACCCCTCCACCTCCTACTCTTTTTTCACCTCCTCCTCTACCTCCTACTCTTTTTTCACCTCCTCTACTCCTCCTATTCTTTTTTCAGTCCCTCCTTCTCCCCCTCCTGTGTAGTCTTTCCAGAACTGGTCGGTGTCTTGATTTAGAGGATTAGGCTGCCAACTTTTCCCTTCCAGTTATTGGATGGCTCTCAGGACCTCAGCTGAGGCTCTCCTCACGGGAAGGCAAACAGATGACATTATTGTCTCCGCTCCTCTGTTTGTTGTTGTTCGTTTTCGGATTCTCTCGTCTTCTTCTTCTTCTTCTTCTTATTTGGCTCTTTTTTTTTTATTTTTTTATAGTTTGAATGTTTTGTGCTTTTTTAATGAAAATGTCTCATTTAAAAAATTTTTCATCTCATGGATAGTTTGAATGTTTTGTGTTTTTTTAATGAAAATGTTTGTCTCATTTTATTTTTCATCTCAAGGATACCTTGGATGTTTTGTGTTGTTTTCATGAAAATGTTTGTCGTTTTTTTCATCGCTAGGATAGTTGGAATTTTTGTTTTTTTATTTAATTTTTTAGTGGTTGTAAATTTTCTAAGGTAAATTTGTAAGATTTTTCTGATTCTTTGAGTGGTTATAATTTTTTTTATAGTTTGAATGTTTTGTGTTTTTTAATGAAAATGTCTGTCTCCTTCAATTTTTCAGCTCAAGGATAGTTGGAATTTTTTTTCTTGCATTTTTTTTAGTGGGTATAAATTTTCTAAGGGAATTTTTTTTCAGATTTTTTTGAGTGATTATAAATTTTTTTCGATAGTTTGAATTTTGTGTTTTTTAAGGAAAATGTTTGTCTCTGTTTTTCCTCTGTAGGATAGTTGGAATTTTTATGTTTTTTCATGCAATTTTTTTAGTGGTTATAAAATTTTAAAGGAAATTTTTTAAATTTTTTTCACGAGATTTTTTTGAGTGGTTATAAATTTTCAAAGAATATTTATTTAGATATTTAAATAATCCTTTATAATGCTTAAATATAAATATTTAAGCAATGTTCAAGACGAGTTTTTCAACAGTTTTTGAATTTCCATATTTTTTTTAATTAAGGAAAGTTTTTTGAGTATTTTTAAAAGTTACAAATAATTTTTTTTAAATGTTTTACACTTTTGATAATTTATTCATTACAGGGTTTCCTGCTTTGTATTTCTTAATTCGATGCTCATATAAATTTTAAAAGAAGATTTTAAGTTGTAGTGCACATACTACTTAAAAATTGCTATTGAAGTACTTTCAAGAGACTTAACCACCCAATTTTTCATTCTTTAAATTCTAGAATCATCCTTAAAGAAGCACAAACCTTTGTAAATTTAGTGCTGGAAAAGGATTGTGCTCTATGCTATAGTTCTAAGATTAACCATTTGTCTGCCTGCGTACTCTAGAAAATGTCTGAGACTAAACTCTTCAATATTCCCCTCGTATGCGTGCAATCAACCTTTCATGCATAACATACAACCATACACACAAATAGCAATATAAAAAGCTAAATACAACCTACAAAACACAACCCTCAGCAACCCTTCATGCATAACATACAACCATGCACAATGACATGAATATATATTCTAAATACAACCTACAACACACAACCTTCAGCAAACCTGCATGCATAACATACAACCATACACACAGACAACAATATAAGAAGCTAAATACAACCTACAACACGAAACTCAGCAGACACAACTCTCGTAAGGGAGAGATTATGAAACAGTGTTCAGAGAACTTGGGGGCCGGGAATCTCTGCTGGCGATGTGTTGTAACCTCTAAGGCTACTCAACGAGGGCTTACACAAGGCCACCAAAGGTCAAACGGGGCCACCAAAGGTCAGGCTAGGATGCAAAGGATACACACCTCAGGGAGGAGAGATGAAAGGATATTATGGTTATTAAAGCGTCTGGAGGTCGTGGCGTTTATGTCTTACGTTTTGGGGGGAAAACGGTATTATTACGAAGCTGGGAGGGATTTGCGACGTTCTTGCACGGAGGGAAATTGAGCTGCCTGAGGCGTCATGTAAATGTTATTTCATTTTTACCCTTATTTAATCATTAGGTCAATATAAACTGTCTACAATATTAGTCAGCGATTAATTTTTCTATTGATAAAGGCAGAGGAACTTACAGAAAGACCATGCCAATTATTATAATAATAAAAGCTATGATAAGGAAAGTATTTGAACATATACATGTCCTTAAGTTAAAAAAATGAATACTTTAATTTATTTTAGAGTTAATAAAGGCAGAGGAACTTACAGAAAGACTATGAAAATTATAATGATAAAAAAAACGACCATAATAAAAAAATAGCACTAATAATTCATGCATGACGATATAGGCTGAAAAGAAATGATTCTTGAGCAGAGAGAGAGAGAAAAAAAGTTAGGTAGCAGACTCTGCCATACAGCCCCCAGTGGATCAAAGAGGCGCGGAACTATAGCGGAAGGAACTATAGCAGACAAAGTGCACAAAGGCCTTCCTCCCAAGGGCACAGAAACAAGGGCGCCCTCAGGATGCAGGGACGAACCTCAGCGCGGTATGTTAATTCCTACGAAGAAAGGAGACGACGAGGTCCTCACCTTCTATTGTCTGTTGTTGTTGTTGCTGTTTTGTTCTTTTGTTCTTGTTTTTTTTTTGGGGGGGGGGGGTGATGGGGGGGGGGGGGGAAGAGAGCTGACGGTATATTTCCGAAGACGGTGTCGTAGGGGAATGCTGGTTATGTGGATTTACTTGTAAATTGGCTTTTGAATTTGGAAAGGTAACATTGCATCTTTGCCATGGAATGTCTCTTATTCTGAGGAGTGGATCTCTCTCTTTCTCTCTCTTTTGAATCTCTCTTCTCTCGCTGTAACAGATCTCTCTCTCTCTCTCTCTCTCTCTTATTTTTTTATTCATTTTTTTATTCTTTTTCTCTTCTCTCGTTATAACAGATCTCTCTCTCTCTCTCTCTCTTGATTCTTTTTCTCTTCTCTCGTTGTAACAGATATCTCTCTCTCTCTCTTTTGATTCTTTTTTTCTTCTCTCGTTGTAACAGATATCTCTCTCTCTCTCGATTCTTTTTCTCTTCTCTCGTTGTAACAGAGATGTCTCTCTTCTCTCGCTGTAGTAGTCTCTCTCTCTCTCTCTCTCTATTCCTTCCCCCACTATTATATTATGAAATTCCATTCCGCTACCGTTTCTCCAAACCCCTACCTCTCTCTCTCTCTCTCTCTCTTCTCACTTCCCTCCCTCCCCGTCTCTTCTCTCTCTTCTAACTTCTCCCTCCTGCCCTCCTCTCGCTCTCTCTCTCTCTCTTCTCACTTCCCTCCCTCCCCTGCCCTCCTCTCCCCCTCCCCCTCCCCCCCCCTTCCTAGCTGCTCCCTTCGACACTTTTTGGGAGATTCAGCACTTTCGGGCCCCGCGTCCTGACCGTGGTTTGACCGCCGGCGGACGGACTTTCACGGAATCTGAGAGCCCAGGAATTCAATTACAGGTGTGCCTGGAATATTCCCAACCTTGGATTTTGGGGAAGAATAGGGGAGGGGGGGGGGGGCCGGGGTGTTATTTTTCTATACATATATATAATATATATTATATATATATATATATATATATTTTTTTTTTTTTTTTCTTTTGTTTTCCATGAGTTTTCAACGGAGAGAATGTTTCTTTCATATATATATATATATATATATATATATATATATATATATATATATATATATATATATATATATATATATATATATATTTTATATAGGAGGATGGGTGGAGACATTTCTTTTGCATTTTAAAAAAAAAGAATGGGCACATCTTAATTTTTTTTATATATATTAAGGGAAGTTGCCAAAAGGATTTTATTTTGACCATTAACGGAGAGAGAGAGAGAGAGAGAGAGAGAGAGAGAGAGAGAGAGAGAGAGAGAGAGAGAGAGAGCTTGTTTCCCAGTGGAGGAAGGGCCGGAGGTATTTCTTTTGCATTTTTTAAAAAGAATAGTGGAACCTTTATTTTTTCTTTAAAGTTAAGACAAGTTGCTCAGAGATTTTATTTTTACCATTTTGTTGGAAGGGAGAGGAGAGAGAGAGAGAGATAGAGAGAGAGAGAGAGAAAGTTGTGTTAACACCCTTCTGGTTCGTTTTTACCTCGAGTTCAGTCAGGGGTGGTGGTGGGGGGAGGGGGGGCGATTTTACTTACCATTGCATTAAAGCGCACTGATATTTTACTGATGTAAATATTATTCTTCCCAAAATGGTGATTCTTGAAGTCCCTATTATCCATTTAGTTGGTGGTACTCAAACTATTATAATGTTTTTTCTCCATTTTGCATGGGACTTTGTTAATAATTACTCAAAATACTTTGCAGTATTGCCGTTATGTTGCACAGGTCAGATTTTTCAAGGAGCTGGGAGTTTAAAAATTTATATTTTTCGATTTACATTGCAAATTATTTCGTTACAGACGTAACAGACACGAATGAAGGTACCAACCAGTACTGGTAACCGAACCCACCTCTCTCTCTCTCTCTCTCTCTCTCTCTCTCTCTCTCTCTCTCTCTCTCCATACAAGTGATGCTGTATTTATCCAACTTCCTCGCACTTTTTTTTCTCTATCGGGAAATATAGACGATACCTCGTCATTTGTTATTGACTCCCAATGGGCTATCATTTTTTTTATCCCTTCTTCTTTATTTACATTCCTCGCCAGGTGCCACCGGTTGCCAACAGACTCGTAGGAATCAATAGGGAGGGAGGGAGGGAGGGAGGGAGTGGGAGAATGTTTTCGGGAATCGTAGCTCAAACTCTTTGTCATTCTCACTCAGGGATTTCGGGATTTCTATTCCACTTATAGTTCATTGATCCCGTGTGCTTAAGCGAATCATATACTTGGTTTCACGGGTATGCCGTACTTTAATGTTTTATATTAAATATATTCATGGCAGTTTTATACACGGGTTGCAGGGATGTTGTACTTTGTTTTGTATTAAATATATTTATGGCAATTTTATACACGGGTTGCAGGGATGTTTTACTTTGTTTTGCATTAAATATATTTATGGCAGTTTTGTGAAATGTTATCGTAGCTGGTCTTGTAGGTTTGACGATTGACGACAGGCTTGGGAAAAGAAGTTAGTTCCTAGTTTTGAAAATAATATCCTACGTAAGCTATTTAACACCTACGGAATAACAGTCCTTGTTCATTTTTTTTCCTTAGACGTAGTTATTTTTTCTGTTGTATTTAATGCCATTTATGCACATTTTGTCGTAAAGTGACCAGTTATTTAGTTGTACACTGACTCAGCTAGGCCTACAATCTGTCAGGTTCTCTGTAGATTTCTCAGTAGTATAGACACCACAACACCAAATCCCTACCAGCTGTCACCGGCTGTGGGGGGGGGGGGGGGGGGACGCCCCGCCCCACCGACACCTGGCAGCTCCCCTACGAAATCTGTAGAGCTGATGTTATAGCTCGACATTCCCCCCAGGGCTTCCAGCTGCTGTAAGGAGCCTTCAAGGCTTCTTTCCTCCGACGGGGGTTGAATTCCATCAGGACATCTCACTCCTAAGTGAATACTTTCAGTTGCCTGTGATATGGGACTAGCCTCTCCTTATTACTGCTTTTAGTGGTCCATAAATGTATCCCCGGAGACGGTACCGTCCGATCTCTAGTCTGAGGGATTTTAGTGAACCATGTTAGTGTATTTATGGCATCACTTTTCTGTGTCATAGCTGACATTTTCGCTTCAAATCGCCCAGTAGCTTGTCACAGTAAATATCGCAATTACCTGACTTCCATTCTTTTGTCGTACTATTTAGACATTTTTTTCCTATTTATTGGCTTTAGTCAAAATGGAAGTACTCAAATATTGAATTTTATCTAAGCAGAAATGTTTTTCTTCAACTCATATTTTATCAAGCCGAAATGCAGCTACGTTACTGATGGTAATGTTCTGCAGTAAACTGCTTGTAGGCCTATCCATCTATATTTGGAGTCAGCTTAATATAGTAAACTTCATGTAGGCCTATCCATCTATATTTGGAATTAGCTTAATATAGTAAACTCCATGTAGGCCTATCCATCTATATTTGGAATTAGCGTAATATAGTAAACTCCATGTAGGCCTATCCATCTATATTTGGAGTTAGCTTAATATAGTCAACTCCATATAACCCTATCCATCTATATTTGGAGTTAGTAGCGCAATATAGTAAACTGCATGTAGGCCTAATGTAGGCCTATCTATAGGCTGTACCTAGATGCTTGTTAGTGTTTAAAATTTAGGCATACTAGGACTCAGGATTGGTTTCAATAAACGATTTTCAACTGGTTCCAAATATCGTTCGATAAATCACAATTTCCACAGACCTGTTTGTCAGGTTCTGATGAATCAGGCGAGGCATATAATAGTTATATCATCTCTGATGAGACAAAGGAAATTTGTGCTGAGTCTCTGAATTTTTAGGAAAAATAACTTCCCCCTCGGAAGGTTTTTGGAATTCTTCCAAAGGTGATTATAATGTTTTCATATTTCTTCTGATTCCCCTGTGAAGTGTTCACCTTTGTAGTCTGTTACTGGTGTTTTTTTTAGACATGAGGTTTGTTCATTGTAATTTCTGCATTAAGTTTTAGGTTTTTGAGGTGTATACGTATATTGTTCTTACTGTTGAACTAATCAATACAGTCACATGTGGAACAGTACTAAATTTGACACATCGGGATCGAACCCAGGTCTTTTATCTGGAAGTCAGGGCCGCTGCCAACTAAGCCACAAAGGTCCCAAAAAAAAGTTGGAACCCAAATACAACTTAGGGTCACCGTTAGTTCGAGAAGTTGGAGACAACGCGCTGGTATGCCCAGATAAAGCCGTAGGTACAGTTGTGCTTAGATTCCGACTAATATTATGGCTTGTGTGGCTTAGGTGGCAGCTGCTTTGCCTTTCAGTGAAAAGACCTGGGTTCGATCCTGATGTGTGTCAGAAATATGTTGTTATTATTTTTTTCCATCCCCTATGGGTTCACAACCCGTTAGTGCTATGTTATTCTATGTAAGCAGCCTCAGAAATTTATTATTATTAGTTTTCCATACACCAAGGGTTCACAACCCATTAGCGCTAGGTAAATTTATGCTAGCAGCCCTAATTAAATGCACGCCTCCAGGTTCTCAGTGAGAATATTGTTATGAGGTGGCTAACCTGTTGCCATTCTTTGCTCCTGTATGTTGCCCAACTGACTTGACTGACCACCAGGTATAATATCCATTTTCAGTAACCAATGCTACAGTAGGATTTAATGGAATTGTTATACATTGTTCTTCCAGAATCGAGAGCAGTACACACAAACACAACACACACACACACGTATATAGCTGTGTGTATGCTATATATATATGATATATATATTAATATTAATATAATATAATAATATATATAATATCTATATATATTATATTATATGTACACATAAAACATATATATACACATATATACGTGTGTGTGTACGCATGTATAATTTAATCAAGAAAATTTATAACATGATGAATATACAAAGGCAAAATCCACGGAAGAAAGTGAAAGAATGGAGTACTGCTTCAAGGCTTAGTAAAGGACGAGAGTCGAAAGGCCTTGCAGCGGTATACATATGCACACATACATATGCAGCAACAGTACTCATTCATGGCGTCGTGTGCGGGGAAGAAGTAAAAAAAAAAAAAAAAATAAAAAAAAAAAAAAACCTGGAATGTAGTTCGCTCTCTTGAATAATAAATAATGGATGAAGGCGGGAAAGGGGCTAGGTTATTTTAATCCTAGACCTTTGAAACCCAAACCCAAAACGGAAAGGTTAGTGAATGGAGGATATACAAACATCCACATACTTCCTTCATATACGAGAGAGAGAGAGAGAGAGAGAGAGAGAGAGAGAGAGTAGAGGCGGTGGGGGGTGGGGGGGGCGGTGTTTAACTCTTAATATAGATACCAGTGCTTTATAAATTGTGGTTGGATTTTTTTAAAACATGAGTAGAGAGAGAAGGAGAGAGAGAGGGGCGGGTGGAGGGTTTAACTCTTAATGTAGATAGCAGTGCTCTATGAATTGTTTTTGTATTTTAAGACATGAGTGGAGAGAGAGAGAGAGAGAGAGAGAGAGAGAGAGAGAGAGAAGCTCATAATAATGTTTATTATTTTCAAATTGTGGACGATGCAAGACAGGATGAAGTATTGCAATATATGCATATTCATAAACAATGTCTTGTTCAGGATGTATATTATATGCAAATTATTGTAGAATTGAGGAGGGAAAATATAAGTCTTCAGATGAATATTCTCTCTCTCTCTCTCTCTCTCTCTCTCTCTCTCTCTCTCTCTCTCTCTCTCTCAGGCACGCATTCACGCACTCACACACATACAAACTGAATACTTTTTATGTATCATTATTTTTGTTCCACTCACCCTCTCTCTCTTGCACGCAAAGTAAATACTTTTTATGTATCATGATTTTTATTGCACACACGCACACACACACACACACACACACTCTCTCTCTCTCTCTCTCTCTCTCTCTCCACACAACACACAAACTGAATACTTTTATGTATCATGATTTTTAATCCACAACATTTTTTTTTTTGACCAGACGATAAATATGCACAGCCGATATCGCTGAAAATAATCGTGACTGACTAGCAGTAACTGGTCATCACCCACCATAAGTTACAGTAATGTAGGTTGGCGATATATCTCTTTCAGCCCACAAAAATTATGGCTGCAATTGTCCAATTTGCTCATTGTTCCCTTTCAGTCTTTATTCGAACTAATGACTCGGTTTCCCGTCAATTTGTGGACCCAGTTTGGTTATGTTTTGCTTCATTTAGAGGAATCATTACATTTTACAGTACAATGAATCGTGGTTTTTGTGTGTGTGTGTGAGAGAGAGAGAGAGAGAGAGAGAGAGAGAGAGAGAGAGGAGGGAGTGGGGTTGAGTTTTACTCTTAATATAGATTGCAGTGCTTTATAAATTGAGTTTTTGTTTTTTGAGAGAGAGAGAGAGAGAGGAGAGAGAGAGAGAGAGAGAGAGGCGTTTTGCATCAATAATATTGTAATATGTCATAGAAAAAATGAAATGGACCTGGGTGGATATAATGAATATTTGGTGTTTGGTGGTGTTTAACATTATATACTAATGTTAATTGATTCATCAATTGCTATATATATATATATATATATATAATATATATATATCTAATATCATATATATATATATATATATATATATATATATATATATATATATATATATATTTCCAAAGAGGTCATTCGTTTCATCAATTTAAATGATGACTCCATAAAAAGTATTTCCATAATTCTGGGAGGTTTTTCCATAATTCTGGAAGTTTTTACCCACTATCCTAAAGGTTTTTTTCACAATTCCTGAAGGTTTTCCATAATTCTGGAAGATTTTTGTTCATAATTCCGTAAGGTAGTTCCTTAATTCCATAAAGCTTTTTTCGCGATAATTCCTTAAGTGTTTTTTTTTTTACACAATTCCATAAGATTTTTCCATAATTCCGGACACTTGGCAAATATCCAGCGTCCCCAAAGTTTGCTTATGGAAATCGCGGAAGGACTCTTAACTGGAAATCCTTTGGTAATCAGGAATCATTGGGGTATTTGAGGTTTCTCAAACTTAAAGTCGTTCGTTACTGTCTAATAATAAATCTGTGTTGAGTTTTGTATTTATTGTTATATTATTAGTCATGTTGTTGTTGTTGTTGTTTCATAATTACGTAGAATTAGAGGCAGTGAAGGTCAGAAAGAAATTTTTATGGTTTCTTTAAAATTTCTAACCTGGCATGATAATTTCACAAACTGAGTATTGTCTTTTTTTTCTTCTAAGAATCCACCAATATATATATATATATATATATAATATATATATATATATATATATATATATATATATATACACATACATACATATAGTATTATATACATATAATATTAGTAATTATAAAACAGAAGCTTTTTTTTGCATGTTTGCCAAGAGGTATGTTGGAAAACTGTCGATTTCTTACTCATGGTACTATAATATTTGTCAGTTCCGGAAATCACTTGAATGAATGAAAACTAGAAGAGAAATTGGGATAAAGAAGATTAGCATTGAAAGTGCGAAAGAAATCAGGAACAGTAACCAAGAGAGTTGTAGACTCGTCACAAAACATTTTGCATTCTTTGGAAAACTCTTTCCATCTGGTATTGTGAATATCGACACAACCATAGTCGTATGTTTTAGAATTGTTTGTGATTTGTTGTTGAATCCTTTGGCCTTGTTAGCAATTTTTTTTATTAAATCAAGCTTGTCTTGTACCACAATGAGGTATTTCTTAAGGGACCTAGGATTCTGCAGGAAGGGGGGGAGGCAGTGCTAGACCGATCCGCTGTTTGTTTTGTTCATAGATATGATATTGTAAGCTAGATGTGCTTACGTTTTATCAGTTCACGAAATGGGTGTAGTCCGTCGCCAATTATCGTCAGGATCATTCTTGCATTATTTAATGAGTTAATTTATTTACTTATTATTGATTAAATCTCCGTGTATGGTAGACTAATTCTCTATCATTTCTTGTATATTCTCGCAAGTGTAGTTATGCACAATAATAACATCTGTAAAATACCAATGTAACATTGTAAAGACGGAAAATATTCATAAGACAATAAATATTATGAGGACAGAATATTCAGAATAATAAATATTACGAAGACGGAGAGAATAATCAGAATAATGAATATTACGGAGACGGAGAGAATAATCAGAATAATGAATATTAAGAAGACAGAGAATATTCAGAATAATAAATATTATGAAGAAAGAGAATATTCAGGATATTCGGAAGTCACCGCTATCAAGGAGTTATCCCGTTTCCCATTTTTACGAAAGCTTGAATATTCAAATATGTGTTTCTATTCATAAATGCGCAGCGGCTACTTCACAACAACTAAGTTCATTATGCTGTGGCAACTTATTCTTTCGTGGCGGCTCGCTGTGGGAGTTATTTTTTTTGATGGTGACTTGCTGCAGTTTTTTTTTTTCCTAAGGGAATCGCTGTGGGTAGTATTATATATATATATATATATATTATATTATAATATATATGGATATGATATATATATTATCATATATTATATATATATATATATATATATATATATATATATATATATATAATAATATTATATATAATATATATAGTATAGAGTAGCTCGCTGCTTTTTTTTTCTACTCGTTGTAGTGATTTTTGTTTACTCGCTTTTTTTTATGTCGTGGCTCCGGTGGTTTTTTTTTATGTTTTTATTGTCACTCGCTGTGGCGGTTTTTTGTTTTTGTTTTTATGGTTACCTGTTTTTTTTTCTTGTGGTAACTTGCTGCATTAGTTATTTTTTTATGTCTTTTTATGGTGACTGGCTGCAATGGTTTTTTTATATTTTTATGGTGATTCAGAGGTAGTTTTTTGTTTTATGGTGACTCGCTGCAGTGCTTTTTTAAATGTATTTTATGGTGACACACTAAGGTAGTGTTGTTATTCTTAAGGTGCCACGCTGTGATATTTTTTTTTATAAGTTTTTATGGTGACTCACTATGGTAGTTTTTTTAAATTATTTTATGGTGACTTGCTGCCGTAGTTTTTTTCAAATTATTTTATGGTGACTCACTGCCGTAGTTTTATAAATGTGTTTCATGGTGACTCACTGTGGCGTTTTTTTTTTTATGGTGACTCTCTCTCTCTCTCTCTCTCTCTCTCTCGTCTCTCTCTCTCTCCTCTCTCTCTCTCTGACCTTTGTGTGTCTAAATTCATAAGAGGCACGTTCCAATATGACTTGTGAAGTGGGAGGGAAAATAGATTCAAAACTTCAGTACATAGAGATGAGAGAAAGATAAAAAAATTAAAGATAAAAGAAGGAAATAAAGAACCTTGTAAAGAGCGTGATTAGCAAAGATGGGGGAAAGTAGAAACTTACTTTCATTGTGTCACGAATCTAAGCACTGTATTGTTACCCCAACACGCTCAAGTTCTCCATTTACTCCCGTGTTCCTCGCTTCGTCTTTTATTCGATTATTTCATTTTCCCCTCTTCTCCCTGGGAACAGTTTGTGTATATCCGGGGCTTAAGGCTTATCCAGATTAATCCTTGATGGGTTTATCTCCCTTGTAGCTTAACTGATGAAAGAGTTTATTTGGCTGTCCATGAATCAGGTTCGCCTTTTCTGGTAGAGATTTTGATTTCTTTTTTTTTTCAGTGAACATATTTATTTATATACATAGCATTTAGGGATGTGTACTTTTCTGAGATGCTTTGCTTTTCATTTTTATGATGATGCTTAAGTAGTTTTATTACACGGAACTGAAAAAATAATTATGAAAGGGAACTTAATGGTTGAAGTTCTAGAAAATATGAGTAATTAATCAAAGCAACTTCTGATTTGTTATTTTTTATTTTATTTTATTCTTTGCATCACTTATAGCGGACAATATGAGTTCATTCACTTATTAATATATTGATATTTATTACCTCGACTTTGATGAAAAAGAAGACAAACTTTTACTTGTGGGATACACAGAAATTGTATTCATGAGATCCAGTATAGGCTTATGTTATTATTATTTTTTCTATCACAGTCATCCAATTCGACTGGGTGGTACTTACAGTGTAGGGTTCCGGGTTGCATCCAGCCTCCTTAGCAGTCCATCACTTTTCTCACTATTTGTGCTGTTTCTAGCAGTACATTCCTCTGCATGAGTCTTTGAGATACTTCGACATCTAGTTTTTCCAGGTTCCTTTTCAGGGATCTTGGGATCTTGCCTAGTGTCCCTATGATTGTGGGTACAATTTCCACTGGCATACCCCATATCCTTCTTATATTTATTTTCAGGTCTTGATACTTATCGGTTTTTTCTCTTTCATTCACATCTACTCTGGTGTCCCATGGTATTGCGACATTAGTGACGGATATTTTGTTCTTGATTATTATTATTATTATTATTACTATTATTATTATTATTACCAATGATAATTGGATAATGTTATGATTTAAATCGTATAGTGGAGAGTTCTTTATGGAAGTAATTGTACAACTAAACTTGAATTATTGAAACAGATTAGACTCCATCCTCCTGCCTGAGGTCAATATGTTCCTTAGGGACTAAGTCTTGCACTTGCCCCGCCCCCCCCCCCCCCCCCCCCCACCCCCCCCCCCCCCCCCCCCCACCCTCCCTCTTCTTCCTGTCCTCTGCCGGACTGGTCAACATCAGAGCATCAGGTTGGCCTTGCCTTTGGTCCCTACGTCTATATAAACAAAAATATTAAACGATTTCTTTCAACGTAACAGTATATGTTACGAACTGAACCTTTTCTTAATGTTACATTTGTTTTTTTTATTTTTTGTTCAGTTTCTCTCTCTCAAAAGAAAAGTTTTGTGATCTCCAGAACGAAACGAACCGTTTCCTTCCCCCTGTTCACATATTTGGAATGAAAACAAGTCTGTCGTTAAAAATTCAGGTTATTCTGGTGGGATTTCGTGATCGAATATTCATCCGGTGGGACTTCTTTGAAGCCGGTGCTCGATTAAACACGGAGGGAGGGAGGGAGGGAGAGCTTCTTCTGCGAAGAGAAAATGGGCGAGTTTTAAAAGGAATTGGGGGTATTTGAAAGAAAATGAGTAGTTTGAACAGAAAATGGGGCGTTTTGTAAGAAATTGGGGGTATTTGAAAGAAAATGAGTAGTTTTTTAAAAGACAATTAGTATTTTTAAAAGAAAATGGGGCGTTTTAACAGAAAATGGAGTATTTTGAAAGAAAATGAGTGGTTTTTAAAAGACAATGACTTATTTGAAAAGAAAATGGGGCATTTTGAAAGAAATTGGGGGTATTTTGAAAGAATATTGGTGTTTTTAAAAGATAATTAGTTTTTTGAAAAGAAAATCGGTGATTTAACAGAAAATAGGATTTTTGAAAGAAAGTGGGTGGTTTTTACACGAGAATGAGTTATTATGTATAAAAAAGTTGCTTTAAAAGGAAATGTGTGGTTTTAGCAGAAAATGTGATGTTTTGATAGAAAATAGGTGACATTGGCGACTTTTGTAAAAGAAAGTGGGTTATTTTGAAAGAGAATAGGAGTTCTTGAAAAGAAAATAGGTTGTTTTGAAATGAAATTGGGGTGTTTTGAAAAGAAAATGGGTTGTTTTGAAAAGAAATTGGTGGGGGGGGGGCGGTTTGAAAGAAAATGGGTTGTTTTGAAAGAAAATGGGATGTTTTGAAAAGGAAATGTGTCGTTTTGAAAGAAAATGGGATGTTTTAAAAGAAAATGGGTTGTTTTGAAAAGAACTTGGGAGGTTTTTACGAGAAAATGTGTTGTGTCGAAAGAAACGGGGAGGATTTGAATGGAATATGTGTGTTATTTGATAAAAATAATGAGTGGGTTCAAGAGGAAATTGGTTATTTAAAGAGAAAATGGGTTGTTTTTAAGAGACAGTGGGTTGTTCTGAAAGGAAATTTGAGTTCTTTGAAAGAAAATTGAAACTTTATGAAAAGAAAATGGGATATTTTAAAAGAAAATGGGTTATTTTGAAAGAGATCGGGTGGTTTAAAAATGAAATATATGATTTTCACGGAAAGTGGGCGATTGGAGCATAAAACGGGAGGTTATACAAAGAAAATGTGCACAGCATTTCGTCCTTTCGTTCCTTTTACTGTACCTCTTTTCACATTCTCTTCCGTATTACTTTTCACCCTCTCATAACCGTTGATTCTAACAACTGTGAGGTTTTCCTCCCTTTACACCTTTCTAACCTTTCGCTGTCAGCGCTGAGTGACCTTGTAGGTCCCAGTGCTTGACCTTTGACCCAAGTTAGTTTAACCAGACCACTGAGCTGATTGACAGCTCTCCTACAGCTGGCCCGAATGATTAGGTATTTTTACGTGGCTAGGAACCAACGGGACCTACAGCTTATTGTGGGATCCGAACCGCATCGAGAAGTGAATTTCTCTGATTCCACGTTGGGAGATCTGGGAATCGAACCCGGACCCCTGAGATTCAATTCACAATCCAAACGAACAGATTCTCAGGACAGTAACTGACCTGCCATTTGAGAAACGCGAACCCCAATTATGCATCCGTCTGGCTTCTTCGGTTTCCTCGTCCCGTCCGTGATAACAATGGGAAGGGGAAGAAGAGAGAGAGAGGGGAAGGCGATAAAGGGGAATTGGTTAAAAAGCGTGAAGATAAGAACAGGATGAGCAGAAAAGGTGAAGACAGCGGAAGGGGGAAGTTGCGAAAGGCGGACAAAGAGAGAGAGAGAGAGAGAGAGAGAGAGAGAGAGAGGAGAGAGAGAGAGAGGAAAAGATTGACTGACGTAATGGAGGGATAAATGATTAGGAGTTGGGTCTTCGATGTTAAATGCAGGGGATACAATTTGCCAGAAATGGTTGCAGGATAATGTGAGGGATACGAAAACTGGTGTTCTTACCTATTCTGCCTTCAGGAATTTTTTCAAAGAGTGACGAATAGAATTATATTAGATCTTTCAGTCATATGAGAGGAATACTTAACAAGATAACCCTTTTTTATTGAAGTTTGAAAATGTTCATGAGATGAAAGGAGCTCACTGTTAAAATGGTTAAAAATGGGGGGGATGTGATTAGGATAAAGGATAGAATGCAGTTTAAGTCGAGGGTAGGTCTTCGGTTAGAAAAATCGTGAGAGACTCGACTTTTTAGTTTAAAAAGTAACAAAGACTCTCCTTTCTACATTGGAGAATGTGATAGCACATTTTTAAGGAATTAGAGTGTTTAATTAAGCCACGTTATAGATACAAAGTCCAAGAAGGAAAATGCTTTATTCTCTAGGCTTAACATAATGGAAGATCTGTCAACGACTTTCATAACATAAAGTGGATCTCGAGTTAGTTGAATTAACTAAGCGTAGAAAAGAGGTCTGCTTCCTCTTTCGTAAATAGAATATTAGAATATAGGATTTAGGCCAAAGGCCAAGCGCTGGGACCATTGAGGTCATTCAGCTCTAAAACTGAAATTGACAACAGAAGGTTTGAAAGGTGTAACAGGAGGAAAACCTCAAAGCACTTGAACTATGAAACAATTGTTAGGAGAAGGTTGAAAGTCAGATGGGAGGAAGAGAATATGAACGGAGGTTCAGTGAAAGGAATGAAATAGATGCAACCCCTTTCGTTCCTTACTGTATTTTAATGAATATGAATAATGTATACTCTGATGAATATGAAGAATATGTATTATGAATGTCGAGAATAGATATTCTTATAAATATAAAGATTGTATAGATTATATTTTCTTACGAATGTGAACAGATATTCTTACAAATATGAAGATTAGATATTCATATAAATATAAAGAATAGCCATCTTCATAGATACAAATAGATATTCTTATAAATATCAAAAATAGATATTCTGATAATTATAAAGAATATATATTCTTATGATATGAAAAATATATATTCTTGTAAATATAAAGAATAGGCATTCTGATAAATATAAAGAACAGATATTCTTATGATATGAAAAATAGATGTTCCTGTAAATATAAAGAATAGGTATTCTGATAAATATAAAAAATAGATATTATTATGATATGAAAAATATATTTTCTTGTAAATATAAAGAACGGGTATTCTGATATATACATATATATATATATATATATATATATATTATATATATATATATATATATATATATATGCTTATAGCTATAAAGAATAGATATTCTGGTAAATACATTACCTGGATATGCTGATTTTTTTTCACATCCTCTTTGCTGTAAAAATATCACTAGAATGTGAGGGTTTATCATTTCAAAATGTCCTTCCCTTGAAACCCATGTTAAGCATTTTTCCAGAAATTTATGAATGTTTTTTCATAGCATTCATAAATTTTTGGAAATATACTTAACGTGGAGTCATTTTAATTTGCGAGTTTGTCTTATGTATTTAAATGACATTTTTTGAGCAGTTACATGTTAACAGCCAGTTTAAACAACTGATATGGTGTGAATATTGCAAATTGATTCCAGTATACAGTTCATCAAGGTGTCTATCCCGTGGGGGAGGGGGGAGGTAGGGCCGTCAGTGGCCCTCATGCGGTGCACTGTAGGCATTACTTCAAGTTCTTTGCAGCGTGCCTTCGGGCCCCTAGCTGCAACCACTTTCATTCCTTTTACTGTACCTCCTTTCATATTCTCTTTCTTCATTCATCTTACTTTCCATCTTCTTCTAACTCTTCCTCCTGTGACACCTTTCAAACCTTTTACTGTCAATTTCCATCTCAGCGTTGAATGACCTCATAGGTCCCAGTGTTTGGCCTTTGGCTTACATTCTATATTCAACTCAATCAAGGTGTCTAGTTTCGGTAACTAATTTAATTGGTACAATTTTCTATTCAATTTCTAGTGAATAAAAAAAAAATATTCAAGAAGACAGACGAATACTGGAGAGAAATGAATACTGAATTGTGAAGAAATTCCCCGGAAACAAAACGCCAATTCCCGGCGACGAGGCTTTTCATATTCCAGTTTCCTCCAAACACAGACTCGCGCCAGAGATATATTGCTATTTGGGCGTTTCATTCCAGCCACCCGGACCACCTTTGATACTTTATTAAAGAGAACATTATTCATGGAGGAGCGAGAAATGATTCTTTCTTGGGCAATATTAATTTGGATAGCGCCGACTTCAAAGACCTCTCTGATGCACGGCCTCTCGCTAACACGGAATTGGAAGGTGTGGCGAAGTATATTTGTATGTTCGTATATTCTGCGTATGTTTTTCTTGGTAAATCAATATGACGACTTAAATACACTGCAGGGTCGATCACTGATACAGACCTATCCTTTTGGACTACTCAGATCTAATCGTTTTAACCTGAATTTATCACCTTTATTCGTCTAAAACCGCAGACTTTAGACCTTCCCATATCCGCGCCACTGACAGGGATATAATTACTCGCTCTCACATCTAGCAGTTGGAAGCTGCCACTCCCTTGTAATACAGAGATACAAGGCTTGTCTGCTGCAGGCACAGCAAGCAAAGGCTTTCTGGCACTCGAGAATCTCTCTGGTCTTATCATCTTTTGATGGTAGCTGCTGCTTTTGGTATCGGCTTTCTTTCGTTAATTCTTCACTCACCTGTGCTTCTTCTTTCTATGTTAGTTTTCGGAAAAAGAAAACTATTGCGATGGCTATTTGTCTGTCCGTCCGCACTTTTTATGTCCGCCCTCAGATCTTGAATACTACTGAGGCTACAGGCCTGCAAATTGGCATGTTCATCATCCACCATCCGATCATCAGACATACCAAATTGCTGTTCGCTAGCCTCAGTAGTTTTGATTAAATTTAAGGTTAAAGCTAGCCACAATCGTACTTCTGGCAGCGTTATAGGTACCGACAACATAGGCCACCACCGGACAGAGAACTCGAATTTGCTGAAGAAACTTTGTCGCATTTTTCACTTGTTTATTCGCGACTCGGCACCACTTCTTCATTCGCAATTGATTATTGTGCAATGGAATGCACAATAATCAATTGCATGCTCTATACTCATGGAAGCTCTGATTAGCATTTGTGCATGTAAAGTAACGCCCTGAACAATTCTGTAAGCACAGAGAATTTCGATGACTGTGGGTGACTGAAGGACGTTCACAGGCTTTGTCTTTTCAAGTTTTTATGTCTTTTCGTACAGGGCTGCAGATTTCATAAAGTTTTGTATATGCTTTTCGTACACGACTGAAGACGTGTATTTTCTTTTATTACACGACTATAGATTCTTAGTTTTTGTATTTGCTTTTCCTACATGATTGGAGTTGATTCACGTTATCCTACAATTCATGTTTGAGATTGAAATTTGAAACAAGGCGTGATCCGATCTCCATCTTACTCGGCCGCATACTGAAATCTAAAAATAGCGCATTATTTCACCTAAGAAAATTAAAACAAATACGTTATATTTTATTGGAAATAATTGTTCTGTGCTACATAACAAGTACATTATTTTTTGTTTACATTTGCATTCTAATAAATAATTCATAAATATCCTTCCCTATAATTCCTGTATCTTTAACTCAACGCAAAACATCTTTTTCAGACCTTTTCAGGCTTTTCCACAGGGCTTTCCTAACACCCCCCCCCCCCTTACAACAACGAAAACAACAAAGTCGTTAGTAGGCTTACTCCCCGAGTAAGCGAAAATAATACATTTTGACATTTCCAATACAGCAGCGTATGCAGTATATACATTCCTGCCATTATTCCTCCAGGTAGAACTTTCATTAGGAAGTAGTAAATTCACGTGATTTTCCTTCGATGATAAATTAACTTAATGAACTAAATCCACATCTCTCACTTTCTGACTCTCGTGTTAATATTAAGCGTAACCTTCAAAGTCTCGCAAATCGTATTGCTCGTCGAATTTGGCAAAACCCATTGTGTCCCATTCGCGGCCTCTGCTCGAATATAGTAGGTTTTCGATCAGCGCACGGCACGAATAATGTCAAATCAAACGAACTGAATGAATAGGTCGTGTACGCATCCTCAGGGCACGACGTCGGAGATGAATGATATAAGTAACGGTCATTTTCAATATACGTTATCACTGTGGATTGGTATGTTTGAGAATTTTTATTTTTATTTTGTTGGTGTATATTAAAGCGTAACACGTAAATTAGAGTTATATGTTGAAATTCGTATTGTGTCTGCGATAGATATGAAGATTTAGACTTTATAGCTGATCACTTGTGCGTGTGTATATTATATATATATATATATATATATATATATATATATATATATATATATATATATATATATATATATTAGAGCTTGTGCCTTGTATGATAAGGCGCCCTATGAGGTAATGTTAGACTAGCGATAATCTTACGCTAAGTCGGTTGGTATTGCACTTCCATCTTCAATGGAGTGTCTGGGGGTTTGTAGATCTTTTACGAAGTCGGTATTATCTTGTTGGTTATTACGACGATGTGTTAAACTCATGGTGAGGAGGTTCTTGTAGAAAACACTAAGTATAAAAAAATTATATATTCTTCTGAAGTTTTACATGGTGAAGATCAGATATGATTGTACAAGTCCTCTAATAACGATAGCTTGATCACTTCTGCCAATGATGATGGCTAATCCTATTCCTCTACATGATAAAGCTTAGGTAAAGAGGTACAGGTCTTCTAATGACGATAGCTAACTCTGTTCTGCTCGTCTACCATCTCTGTTACAAGTTATGAAGGAACAGACAGTAGTTCGAACATATGAACATACATACAAATGACATAGTTTCATACGAACACAAAATGAACACGACACGCTACAGATCACGTAGGCCGTTTGAATTATAGGTCGCTGTAGTTGTCTCAAGCAGGGAGCTTGGACTAATGTTTATAAACAATTGAATGACTACAGGTGACGGCATGTTATCTTAGCCTACATACTTATTGTATACGTCATCTTTAGCGTCTCTAGCCTGATCACATTCCTGCAAGCAATCTTTTATATATATGGACTGGAACATTCCATAGTTTTATTATGTAAACACTTACATTAGCTCGGTCAGCTACCAAAACCAGCTACTGAATATTACTCAAACTTGACTTGCATTTGACTTATAGGAGTGTGATACAGACACTATGTGAATAATATATATATATATATATATATTAGTAAATAAAAATTCATGGTGTACATGAATTGATTCAAGTAAGTAAAAAATATAAAACAATGATATTGGTAAATAATAGTGATCACGTGATTATAATGATACAGTTTTTTCACTTCATCTCATTAGATACATATGCTACAGAAAATACTAATGTACTCTGATAATTGCATAGAATGAAGATTAACATGATAAAAATCATATTTTAACTGATAAAAAATTTCATATATGAATTGATAAAATTATTAATGTTTATGCTGATTGATTCGTTGATTTTTATGCTAAATGTTATATATCTGATACATTAATCAATATACTAACTCATATAACTGCAGATATTGGTAAGATAAAAGGTAACAGATTGATTATAGGCTAACCTGATTTGTTTATACATATGTATATGGATTCATAAAATTATGATTAATATATGTGCACTTTAAATAGATTCCTATTGCGTACACGCAAAAATATATTTCGATTCTGTTATTTATATTTTATATATATACATGATCTTTATATATATAGGATACATGACCGAGGTTATACTACTTCACTTTTAACTAGCGTTTCGAACAACTTTTCGTCCATTACACAGTTCCAGACAACCACCTATAGTCCAATGAAACGGCCTATTTTCACAGGGTTAAAACAAGGGGAAAATTTGCCTGGGCGGGTCCAACATTCTATTTTTTTGCGCTCATACTTATTCTCTGCATCCTAAGCTACACGATTACGTTCGCGATGAATAAAAAAAACATCCCCAGCACGAGTCCTTCGCCAGCAAAGTAGAGTTGAATATCCTTCGGGTCGTAATTGTCGGAAGTATGTCCCTTTCGTAGTCGATTCCGACAGCCGCCGGAGCATTCCGCATTAAAACGAGATTAACGACGAGATACGGTGTCGGTCGAAGAAGTCCATGAAATTCCTTTCACATTGTAGGCGGTTGTTACTTGACTGTAGTCGTCCGCTGCGACGAACGATTTTTTGAAGTTGCGATGTGAACTCTCGTACTGCAGGATACTGTAACCAGGTTCCATTAATCAGCCTGCAAGTGAAATTATACTTGTCACAAGGGCAAAGTAAATTCAGACGACATCCAAATACAGGGGAGGGAAGAGCCATTTAGACCAGACTTAACCCACATGAATTCGCCGATATTTTGGAATTCAAAAGAGTCCGCTGTACAAACTTTTTTATCCATGGCATTAACAATGAGTGAACCTATCCAGGTCTATGATGACTGTAAAAATATCCATATTATAACAAATAAACAGATATCAATACAAATCCCAAAGAAAATTCGATATTACTGGTAGTAAATTACTAGACAAAGAAGTGGAAAACGGAGCTATTTGTAAGATTGCCAGGCAACATAAGAGTCAAAGAGAAGATTAATCATGATTCTGTATTTCTCTATGCTAACTGAAATTAAGTTGTGATAAAATCTGATCCTATGTGCCCTAACAAAAGTTTCATATTAAATTTTCTCATGCGCATCCTCTGAGGTTAACTTTTAAAACATTATTAATAGGTAGGAGATGCAACGAAAAACCCACTATGTAACTAATTTCTATATAAACTTTGGGTTTTTCAAGAAAATGTAACATTTTCCCATGAATGTGATTTACCTGGATTGTAATAAGCTAATGTTATAAGTAAATAATCCATATCATATCGTGATACTTCTAAATGTCTATGAGGTTCAGAAAAATTAATTCATTTTGATGTTATAGAAATTCTATTTCCTTATTTTGTTTATTAATTTTAAAATGATTGCAAGTTGCATTGCGCATACCGATAGACACTTGTACCTAACGTCTGCCTTGCCCATGAGAAGTTCGGGCTAAGCATTCCTTTCTCCAGTCAATCTGCTTTTGCAAGCAGAGACGACACACAGATGAAGCCTGTGTAAGCAGATTATTGAGGTTAAAAGGAACAAATGCTGATACGGCAATGATGACGTCGTCACTTGGCAGGAGATTGCTCTCAGCCAGCTAAGAGTTACGTTACTTGCTGTAATAAATACGACTTTAGGATAAATTTTTTGTTTTTTAATACTCGACCCACATGAGAAGAATGTCTGAAAAAAAAAAACAGTACCAAAATTGAACAATATATTAGTTTCATGTTGGAAAACTGCATGATTATGTTAAATTAAATATTCCTTATTGAAACTAATGAAAAAGGTTTCCATACAAATTCTATATATATTATTAGCCCTGTATAAGATTCATATAGGATTATTTCATAGATAACATTTTCACTTCTAGACTTCCTGACTTTAAAATCTCTTTTATTTTATTTATTTATTTATTTATTTATTATTATTATTATTATTATTTTTTTTTTTTTTTACATTGACTACGAATATAAATCACCGGGACAGACAATATGTCAGTAGGTTTTGATATGTGTTTGAACTTTTAGCTTATTTGTCATTACTAAAGCGTTATTGATTTTATCGTGATTCCTTTTTTATTATAATTTGTAACCCTTCCGACTTCTTACGGAGTGTATTATATTGACTCCACTTGTATCCATATTTATTTTATTTTTTTTTTTTATATTTATTTATTTATATATTTTTTATATATATTTGATAAATTAATGGTTGGCTTGAATATGTGGAAAAGTGTTCTAGCGGCGTACCGTATAAGGCTACTTGCGGCATCAATTCTATAGATACAAGATATAAATGATAAAGGTATTTAAAACCGCGAGAACCGCTATAATCCAGTTCGGATCCAATATCACGAGTTGTAACTCGTAAGACATTGACACTTCCTATTTAATTATCCGGTATTCTACCAAAACCGATTGACTCTGGGTGATAAAATATATTATTGGTTTTCTTAATGGAAAGGAATTCACACAACGTGTTAAGGAGATTATTATTGATTTACACCACCCGAGTCACAGATTATTATGTGTTGAATTCCATATTTACTGATTTAGCACTCATAAATATTCCTAACGCACTCAATTGCGGTGTTTGTTTTTAGTGCTATTAATTCTATATAACGTGTCAAGGAACTATTAACACTAAGAAGTGTTTATTCCCTCTGTCAGACTCGTAATTCTGTTAATAATTCTACGTATATTCTTTCAAGGATTGATTTGGCACAGGATAGGCCCTTAACTGACAGGTGTCTTAGTGTGTCCCTTGTTTTCATGACACGTGTTACAATCAGTTATGTGCTTTTTATATCTGTAAGCATTGTAGGCCAGTAAACAGTGATTTGGCTTTCTGTGACATAGGAGGGAACCCTGGATGACGGAATGCAACCAGTTTATGACGATTGGTATGAGAGAGATTATTACTACTACCTGGTCGTTAGTCCTCTGCTGTGTTCTTCGGGTTTTCCTCGTCACAGACCTACATAGAACATTACATTTGATTACATTATTCTGATACACATACTTTAAATATACTTGTGCTTTAGGGTTTCTGCTCGAAGTGTTTATTGTTTTTGCCTAGCCACTGACCCTGTTTCCGTTTCGAAGTGTTTATTGTTTGGTGTTTATTGTTTTGCTTATCGCTGTTGACACTTGCTTTGTTCAGTTTGTAACAGTTCTGCGCTCCGACCCAGATATTCAATGCTCGCGATCTCTTGGGTTAAGGAATTTTCTTGTTTAGATACGGTTTTTTTACAATAGCACTGGATGTTTCTATATCTTTTAGTCCAATTAATGGTTCTTTGCTGTATGGTGCGGGATTGCGGGATAATGCGTCAGCTATGATATTTGCTTTCCCAGGTAGATATCTTATCTTGGCTCCAATAACCTGAATGATCATTTGTCACCGAGTTCCTTTTGGACTGTGATTAAAGCCTTTGAAAAACTCGGTAAAGGACTCATGTTCAGTAAGGACTTTATCAGGATAGCCATAGATTATGAACTTAAAATGTACTAGTGTTTAAGATACCTAGCCCTTCCTTGCCTATTACTGCATATTTACTTTCAGAGGGCTTCAGTTTACGTGAATAAAAAGCTATATGGAAGAACTGTTTATCATATTACTGAAGTAGTTATCCCTCTTACCCCTTAGTCTGAGCGTCTGTTGCAATAAAAAAAAATTCCTTATTTAAATCAGGGATTTTTAAGTTAGGTAAGCTGCATTTTCCGCTTTTAAGATATCGAACGCCTGTTGATGCTTTTCAGACCATAATAAATCTACGCTCTTCTTCGTAAGATCTGTTAAAGGAGCTGTCATGATTGAAGAGTTACATATTTACATACGATTGTAATACCCACTACAGCGCAAAAGTGCTGTATCCCCCTTTTACGTTAATAAGTACCGGAAAGTTATGAATAGCCGACACCTTACCATGGACTACTTTTAAGACCTTGACCAGACACATAAAACCTAGATAAACATGTTCGGTTTTAAAAAACTCTCATTTAGATATGTTACTCTGAGATTATTTGTCTTTGTCTCTGTAGCACTAGCTCTACTTTATGGAATGTACTTCTAAGGTATTAGAAAAGATTACAAGATCATCCATATAGGCATGTAGGTTATCCCCTAAAAGTCTCCAAACACTATATTGTAATTGGGGCGCAACGTAAGCCGGAGGCATACGTAAAAAATTGATAATGTCCCCTGAGTGTGCTGAAAACGGAGTATGAGGTACAATCACTTAGGTAATGGTATCTGGTAAAAGCTTTTAAGTAAGTCCAAGCTGGTGAAAAATTTATTCTAACCTAACAGAGATAAGATGTCGTCGCTACATGGCACTGGAAACTATCGGGAGTCGTTTCCTTGTTTAAGCGACAGAAAATCTACGCAGATACGCCAAGTCCGATCTTTTATGGCATGACTTTTGAGGGAAAATTATATGGGCTATTTGATTTCCTAATGGCTCCTATTAGTAACATATTTCAACTTCGTCATTTATCTCTATTTTGAAATTGCAGTGAGAGTCTATACGAAGGTACGTATATAGCTTTATGTTTTGTCCTTAGACCGTATTTTGTGTTAAATTACATCCGTTTTTCCCAGAGATCACTCGCTAGTGGAGAAACTTCCTGGTATTCAGGTAAAAGATAAAAAAAAATTTCTGCTGAATCACCTCTGCTTGAATGACTTTACTGATATTACTTTAGATAGATTATCAGAGAGATTCATCCACGACTGGTTGGGCGGGATTAAAAGTTAGCAACAATAAAAGAAATGCGATATTTATATGTATAGGTTTTTGTGGATTACTATATTAACTTGTTTGCAGCGAGTCAACCGTGTCTAGGGCTTTGTTCGCGGAAATCGTTATATTTCAGAGTGTCGGGAAGGATTAAAATTTCATTTCCCAGCAAGTCTTTTTACACGCACTAAGACATTCGAGGGTGCATGCTTCTCGAGATTTTGCGTGCAAAGTGCGACTGCGGTTGTGGGAGAATTCTGTTGGGTCATTTGAACATGTTACGATTTAATGAGACAAATGTATAGTTCCTTTATATAAGTTATTATTTGATTAACTGTCTCATTTTTGTTCAAACGGATTTTAATATGTTTGAAGGTTTATAGGATTTCCCTTTGATAAACACGCCTTATTTTTGCAGGATGTAAGATAATATTTTGTATACCCCTAGATGAATCTTACAATTACACTAGATACAGATCAATGTTTTTTATAACTATAGAGGTATCTGTAAACGCTCGCTTATCCGGACTTCTCATTAGGGAAGTTCGAACAACAGACGGTGAGTCCGTAAATACAGGATATTACGTGTACTAAAGGAATAAACAAGATATTCTAATTTTTACAGCACGTACAGTCGGGCTTTATCCACCACTACTTATGATAACTTACGTATTAAAAAAAAACGAAAACCTGCTCTGATTACTTTATACGGTCGTGTGTTTCATAGGAAAAATCCTTTTTAATTCAAAAAGATATCGGTATGTATGAACCAACATCGCTTTTCCCCACTCTGCTAGAGTCGCTTATTGTATGGAATTTGCTATGCTTTGAACACTTCGGCAGTTTTTGACTGACCTTGACCGCTTGACTAGGTGACACAGTCACCGAGTTTGCTTGTTTGATTCTGAACGGGCTACTGTTTCTATTTTTTTTTTGTAATAATTAAGATCCTTCTCTTTATTACCATCGGCAACGTATTGTGTGTTTTTAGCATTATGTTGCTGGTTACGTATAAAGCAATGAATGACGAACTATTAGGAACTGAGCGATTACTAATAAGACAAGTTATCACTACTGCATTCAATATTAACTGTTTGTACTTCATTCTTTGCTAAAATTTGAAATAGTGAGGGATCCTGGTCAGCGCATTTAGCCTGATGAAAGTTTTTTACAGACATGTTATTCCTTGCAATCCAGCCATATTTTTAAAGTTATTTGATTGCAGCCATATTTTTAAAGTTAAGTTGAGTCATTGAGGTTCGATATTTTATATAACTCAAAAAACTCAAGGCTAAAACTGCGATCGGGACTTGCAAAGGAGCATTTATTGTCATGACCCGAAATAGTGTTACCTCTAATTTATCTAGATTTGTACGGGTGTTCCACTTGTTTTTTGTGTGTTTTCTAATCACTACGGTGCTTAACGACCTTATCCATGCATCTGTATAAATACAGACGTCCACTGCGTAAACGCATATTCACTGTTTAATTTGATTTGTTACGTAAGGGATTAATAATCACCCAAAATGATAAAATTAACATAGTATATGATTATGATATTTCAGTAGAACTTCTGGAAACAGACACTCAAAGATAAAAAACTCGCAGTAGCGAAATCTCAATGATGTAGATAATTTCTGTAAAAAAGTAAGATTAAGTATGTCTCGTAACTTCAGCCACAGGAATAACGAAATTCGACCTGCAAAGGAACACTCAAAGTTACTCCAAATGAATAAAAAATTGTACTTAGCTTGCTTTTGTGGGAAGTCACGGTGTTCCGATAACGACACACACCTTGGTCCTCCTTCTCTATTTAGCGGACGACCTGGTTTGGCTTCAGTTTCCCCGTGCGCGTTGTTTCGATGATTCGA
>NC_087220.1:66385877-66425877 GCF_015104395.2 Macrobrachium nipponense
TTCAGAGAATACCGAAAAACACTGTTCACTAAGTTCCTGTATGTATGTATGTATGCATGTATGTGCGTATGTGTTATATACGTATATGTGCCAACTTCTGCATGTAATATTATGCAGTTCCGGAAAGAAGATACCAAATCGCGGTCCACTGAGGTCTTGTATGGTATGTATGTATGTATGTATGTATGTATGTATGTATGTATGTATGTATGTTTTCTAATACGTAACTGAAGGGGAGCTCCCAAAACACACTTTTCAAAATACGTATTATTATCCCCTATGTTGTTAGAGCCTTGTTTTCAACGCCTCCCCTTTCGAAAATGAAACGCAGAAAAACATATTCTGTACCTTTTTTTTTTTTACTTTTTTTTTTTTTTTTTTGTTTTTTTTTTTTTTTTACTTATCGCTTTTCCATACGAGATCTACGTCTAACAAATAAGTGAAAAAACAGAAAGCTCGTTAATTTATTTATTGAAATTTGACCGTTACCAATTAGGATCTTGGAAATAAAACCAACTTAAATCAGAATTTAACACGTTTCTAAGGAAATGTCGGTACACCACCAATTCCAACTGCCGAGAAGACTGGCGTTGATACTCATGACTTTGCTTACTGAAATTTGACCGTTAATTATGAAGTTTTTGAAAACAAAACTTAACGATTGCACAGAATTGAGAGTATTTCCAAAAAGAATGTCAGTACCACCATTTCCAGTTGCTATAGTAGATTCACATCAACCGTGCATTTGAAGTCTAGGCCAGTCCCTTACGACGTTCCTGATTGGCTGTTGATAAGCCAATCACAGGGCTGGAAACTCTCAGTCTCTCTCGAGAGTTCACATAGGCAGGATGTATGTTCCACCGCGCCTGAAGGAAACGTTTTTCAAACATATCCCTCAGGAGAAGGGAACATACATCCTGCCCATGTGAACACTCTCTCGAGACTGAGAATTTCCAGCCCTGCGATTGGCTTATCAACAGCCAATCAGGAGCGTCGTACGGGACGGCCTAGACATCAAATGCACCGTTGATGTGAATCTACTATAGTATTATTGGCGTCGAAAATTTTCATAAACGCCTAAATGACAGTAGCACTCTCACTATTAATTAAATCAGTTCAGTCTACCGCATAAATGATTTCAATTCCTTGCAACGTGGTAATAACAGTACTTCATCTTCCGTAATGTAATAAATTAACGATTGCGCTAAAAAAAAAAAAGAGCGCCTCATTGGCGTGGTTGGTATGTTCTTAGCCTGCCACTTCGGTGGCCGCGAATTCGATTCTCGGGCATTCCATTGTGGGGTTAGAAATGTATGTATATTTCTGGCGATAGAAGTTCATTGTCGGCGTGGTTCGGAAGTCACGTATAGCCGTTGGTCCTGTTGCTTACTAACCAAAGGTTCCATACAACGTAAAAAAAAAAAAAAATAGAAAAAAAAGAAAAAAAGAGAAAATCATACAATGAAAGCTAATAAGAAAAATTATTATATCTAGTGGTCCGATGTTGTATTGACGTCTGTCTAAAACCTTTATGTTAAAATGTTATAATTTTAATTGTTAGAGGATTATCCTTGCTTTAAATTCAGAGAGATGATGAAGCCTGATAAAGCTTTGTAATCTGGTAGAACTGTGAGACTTTCGGCAGATTTCAGCGTGAGCAAATAATCCTATATGATTGAATTATTGCTATGTAGCTTTCGTTCAAGGAATGCCCCCTCCCCCTCCCTCCCTCAACCTTTAAACGCCCCCCCCCCCTCCGCCAGCCCTTCAAGAAAAAGACATCACTTACGTAGCGTAATGCAATAACCATTGTTGAAGATGACATTTGAATATTCATGAATAGCAACAATTCTCTATAATAATAATAATAATAATAATATAATAATAATAATAATAATAATAATAATAATAAAATAATAATAATAAATTCGAGTGCATCTGATCTGGTTATTCCTCCCTTGGGTGACAGTAGAGGAGACATGACACAGCCACCCACAACCCTGCAAACCGGTTTGTCCGCCCTGATTCCCCGTTTGGGGGCGGGGTAGGAAGGGGAACGTGAGGGTAGGGGGAGACATCCACCGTCCTCCTCTTGCAACCCTATTTCCCAGCGAGCACGCTCGCCAATGGTATATATAATACTAATAAATGCTGTGGGTTAAGAAGATGGAGGAATAAGTTAAACATAGCAAAGGCACATTTGCTTTCGGTCGGAAATGGCTAAGTTAGAACCATCATGGATAAATTTCAGGTATTCTGGTCACTGCTTCTCACTTTTAACTGTCTTCCATTCGATAAATAATAGATTATGTTCACTTGAAACACTGCAACTTTATAATGCCTGAAGATGAGAGCCAAAGAACTATTGTGTCTGGGCTTTAGCTGCAAAAAAAAAAAAAAAGAAAAAAAATGTAAGGAAATGAAACGGAATTAAAATCTCCTTCAAATGAAACCTCTTCTTTTAAAAGTCCGGACGGTGTTTGACTTCACTCTAATTAATTCCTTGGGGGGTGGGGGTGGGGGGTTGCTGCTGACCACTTCCTTCAAAAAAAAAAAAATTTGAAAAAAAAACCTTGGTTGGAGAATACTCCTTGACACGGAGAGAGAGAGAGAGAGAGAGAGAGAGAGGGTCTAACTTATATCTATATGTTGATATATATATATATATATATATATATATATATATATATATATACAAATTTAACACGACTTATCTTCGAAGAGTTACATTTATCAACGAGATTCAAAAGATGGTTGAAATCTATCCAAGACACCGAATTCTTCAGCTGCGTAGTTAAAGAGTCCTTTTTGATAACACAACAATCCAAACTACGTCGTTTGGCTGCTAGCTCTCTTACTAAGAACTGGCGTTGGCATTACGGTAAAGGCGAGTATGATGCAGATGACGGTCGTATAGTTTAAAATGCAGGAAACTAGGCGTAAGATTTTGCTGCTGACATGATGATAAAAAGTCGATATCGCATTTGATCTTCCTGAGTTTGTAGTCAAATCGTTCTAACGATCTATACAAATGTAGCACTGGAAATCCATAACGACGAACTAATATATCAGCAATAGAAGAGTTCCGTGGAAATCGGAGACGAATAATAAATATAAAAAAACCAGGGCTTGAATGAAGAGCATCTTTATTTGCGACTAGTTTCGGAGATTTACTTTCCTCCGTCATCGGGCAATCTATAATGAAATATTATTTATTTACACAAATTAAAATCAATGAACGTTTATATAATAAGTTACATTAAACAAAATCATAGCAAAATAAGATAAAATTACATAATTACTATAAGTTACATTAAAATTAACGAAGCAAAATAAAATATAAAAATACACAATTACAAGACATAATAACCTAAACTCGCAGCAAAATCTTAAAATATAGAGAAATACATTGTTTGTTGTCAAAGAGAGCAGAAAAATCTAAAATCTAAAACACAGCAATTCAACAGACCTTTCATTATTACAAAGAGAAGGTTTATCTCTTATGGTATATAGAGACTCAACCACTCCGAGCTCCATTGCGTTGGTTCTGCAAGTAAGGACTGAGAAGGAATCTACATTGATAGGATGGTCATATTCTTCAGAGTTGGTTGACGAATGGCACTAAAATGGTGGTTTGCTTAATGGACCTATTTGTCCATAACAGATCTTCCGAGATGTTCGAAGATGCGAACCCTGAACTGTCGTTTAGATTTTCCAATGTACATTGCACTACAGCAATGACACTTATACTTATACACAATAGCTGACTGCAGTTCAGTTGGTATCACATCCTTGAACCTGAAGAATTTTTGTAATGTAGATTTAGGCTTAAATATTACTCGAATGTTTACTTGTGGGTAGAATTCATGCAACTCTTCTATTGCTGATATATTAGTTCGTCGTTATGGATTTCCAGTGCTACATTTGTATAGATCGTTAGAACGATTTGACTACAAACTCAGGAAGATCAAATGCGATATCGACTTTTTATCATCATGTCAGCAGCAAAATCTTACGCCTAGTTTCCTGCATTTTAAACTATACGACCGTCATCTGCATCATACTCGCCTTTACCGTAACTGCCAACGCCAGTTCTTAGTAAGAGAGCTAGCAGCCAAACGACGTAGTTTGGATTGTTGTGTTATCAAAAAGGACTCTTTAACTACGCAGCTGAAGAATTCGGTGTCTTGGATAGATTTCAACCATCTTTTGAATCTCGTTGATAAATAATATATATACAATATATATTTAGAGAGAGAGAGAGAGGAGAGAGAAGAGATAGAGAGAGAGGGAGAGAGAGAAGAGAGAGAGAGAGAGAGAGGAGAAAAAAAAAAAAAGAAAAAAAAAAAAGGATAAATGATGGAGAGAGAGAGATTATGTGTAAACCATCCAGCAAAACTGTCCTATATGCTGACATTGTACCCACATTGAAAGCCCATTACGTAGCGTGTAATTCTTCTGTGACAAATCGCCAACGAATTTACCAGCATCCAGCCTGAGCCCGTCTGTTCGTTCAATTCGTTTAGCTGGACGGGATTCAAAACTCATCTCTTATGAATTCGTTGTATTCAAATAACGTCATCAAGGGGACACACACGGGGCGTGGATTGAAATGCACAAATAATATGATTGATGTCAGCTTTGATGTCTTCAGTCGTGGATGACGTTCGGGATAAACGGCAAAAAAAAAAAAAAAAAAAAGTTGATGTGTATCGTTCGTCGACATTTAACGCCCCGGAATAAACGTCAAAAAAAAAAAAGTTGATGTGAATTGTTCATCCGCATTTAAAAAAAAAATTAGAATTTACAACGTTCATACTTATTGTCCTCTCCTCCCTAGAAGCATAATTTAAAAAAAAAATGTATAAATGGGCAAAGTTCACTGACTTGAATTGAATCTCCCTAAGAGGTGTTAACGTATGTATAAACTATAATGATAGTTTGGAAGAAAAAGTAAATATAAAATATTATGGTGGTCTGGAGGAAAAAGTAAATATCTATTGCACAGGATGCTGCATTATTCCCCACTTAAAAATAATCCGATATGCTTAATGCAGGTGACATAAATTTTATCTCATTCAGGAGACACATAAATACTGCTTTGTTTTGAAAACAAATAACATATTCATGTTATTCCAATGGTCTTTATAGATTAGTCATCAAGCTAATTGGTTTAAAATACTTAGTTTGTAATGAATGCATGCTTTTTCTCCAGTTGCTTTGTATAGTCTCAATTGCTTGGAGATCATCATTAGGTTTAGGTGAGGCAGGAGTAATGGCAGATCAAAAGGTCTTAAATTTGGGTGTGGGGGCGGGGGAATTAGGATTATCAATATATATGTAACATTTATACACATACGATATATATGTAATAATTACATTATTATATAATTTACAAGATCTGTAAATATAAACCAATGACCTGGGGTCATGGCATTAGGAGGGTTCTACGTGACCAAAGCAGACCTAGATTACGCTATGCGCTGTCTGCAGTAGCCTGATCTAGCTCAAAGCTTTGTCAACATTTTTATGTTATGATAACTTTGCACAACAACTTCCATGGGAAGCGGTTGACCTGTTAACCTACGCCGGAAACTTGTAACTTCCGAGCCGGCAGACTACGTATGTGTTTTTATATGAATTGCTGAGATAGCTAATGTTCCGCTATCGACGCGATGCTTTAGAATGGCAGTTCCACGCCAACTATCAAACATATCGGTCGTCCGACCGAGCTGCATCTCCTAGTATGGAGTTACAGAATAAAGTTGTTAACTTGTTCAACTAGCCTGTTTGAATCATCTCCTCTAGTCAAGAAAGAACCTCTCTACTAAGATATCCAAGGGAGATGAGAGGAACCAAACATTACTTACGGATGACAGCCGTAAGGAAAGAACAAAAAGTCTATCGCCAAGCGATAAGACATTAGAAGTGGTGGCAGCGTATAAACGAAGAACATAATTAACAAGACCCATATCAGCCGACCGAAGGTCTACAAGAACTAACTTCCACCTTCAACATCAAACGAAACAGAGGAAACGGATCTTCAATCAACGCAACAGTTTATGAAGACGCAACTATGTCCTTCATCGAGAGGAATACAAGCATTTAACACTGACGTTTGAGCAACTGTTGTCACTTATCTTCGAGAATCTACACCGGACGAGAGCAGCATTGAACATCAACGGAAAGAAGAAAACAAACACAGGGAACATCACCCGTTCACGAGCAAGACGCAGAGTGTACAGCTATACGCAGTAGTGCAAGGACGGAGGCTGTGACGTCATCAATCTTGGACTTCCCAGCGCATCGTGCACCGAGAGAAGACCGTGACGTCATCACGACTTCCGACGCGAGACGTCATCCCATGTCAACAATCCTTCGCAATATAATCTGGAGCTAAGTACCATTTTTATCTATTCAGGTCTTTTCCTCAGTGAAGTGTTGTTCATCAAGAGTCGATCGTCCAGTATTCTGGGGGTGAGTTGTTCGCCATATTAATCTTCCTTCATTACAGAACCAATCTTCAAATACGAGGTTCTCGCCCGCAGATTAATTTTTTTTCTTTTCTCGTTGTCATTAACCGTTTCTTGCAGGAATTCTCCGTATAATATTTGATCATATTGTCTGTATTTTTGTATCTTTTGGGGGATTTTCCTATTATTATAACACACTTATACAGTACATTGCTTATGCGTTTACGTAGTGGTCGAGTGTACTCTTATAGATATTTTGATAGGATTGCAAGGAATAGAAGTGATAAGAAAAAAGTGAAAGCCGAAATGGCAACCACTCCGGCTGGCAACCCCAACGTGGTGACTCTCGTTAGCGCGAGGTCAGCGATTGTCCCTTTTCAAGGTCGGGTCAATGGGTTCCTGCCTCAAAATGTTGAGGCATGGATCTCTCTGTAGACGCTCATTTAAATGCAAAAAGCATCACAGACCCAGCAGTACAATTACAGGAGGCCAAGAGCTTCGTTGACTTTGCTAAAGGCGACGCAAGTGCGTATCTAAGGGGGGTTTCTTTCCAAGAAGCGCTTACATGGGACGAGTTCAAAATTAGATTACGTGCCGTGTATGGGGGTGAAGAGGCTTTAGATGTAGTATTGGCATTGAGAAATATCCTTAACCAAGCCTCCATGACTCAGCTCAATGTTGTCGAGCGGGCGGCGCTAATTGCCGACCGGCTAAATGAATATCAGGATAGTTAAGTAACTCCGGGTGGGTTGCGGGTGCTAAAATCAAAGTGAAAGATTTTATCCGTTTGATCTACCTTACGTCTATCACTGTAATGATGCCTGAAGCGTTAGTACGGTGTTTTGATAAAAAATTGCAGCCCGACAGTACGGAATTAGATGTGTATAAACAAATCAAAAAACACATGTCTAAATGTACCGACCTAGATCCTTCGCTCATTCAAGTTTTTGCAAAGAATGAGAACAAGCCACAACAAGTAAATGTGGTACATAATAATAATCAAGTTGCAGGGATGGTTTGTTATAACTGTAAACGACCAGGTCACATGATTTCAGACTGTCGACGCGTTTTTTGTTCAATACACAATAGTTCGACTCATTCATATAACCGTTGCTACTCGAGGAATCAACAGCAGAATGCTACAAACACGCAACCAGTTGCCAGTGCAAATAAAAAGAAGGGTCCTCAGTACTATAAGAAGAAACAACCAAACGGAAATTCTGCACAACAGCAGAAACAAACAAATCGTGCTTCAGGTACCTCCGTCTAGCCAGAACTCGCAAGGGCAAGCGAATTTTCAGGGTGTGATAAACAAAACAAATACCGTAGTTCACTCCAAGGGGGGAGAGGGCGATGTTGGGTCATCAATATCAACATCTTTTGTATCAATAATCAGTTTAATCATTTATCAGATCATTGTGAGACAATTGATTTTCCTATGAAACACACGGCCGAATCAAAAAAATCTGTGCAGGTTCCCGTAGATTTGCAACAAATTCATGCAATTATTAGTCAAACGGGTTGCGACCAACCTTACATGCAGTAAATTTGGACCATAAGTCATTCACTTTGTTCTTTGATTCTGGTAGTCCACGTAATATAATGGATTTAAGGACTCATCATTTACTCTTTTCAAATTTCCCTATAGAAAAGTCCGTTGGAATAAGGCTCTCAGGCATTGGGAATAATGAATTAAATGTTGTGGGCGTAACTCATGTACAGTACAAGGTCGGTAAGCGCACGTTTGCTGATACCTTTGTCGTTGTACAAAACATTAATATGTATCCCGCAGTAATTATCGGATACCCGTCTATGGGCACTCAAAATATTATCTTAGCACCTGCAAAACACGGCGTGTGTATCAAAGGGAAATTCTATAGGTCTTCTAATACCCTAAAATCAGTTTTAGATAATAAAGAGACAGGCAGAGTTGTCACTTACATTACGGAACCAATCACCTGTCTCATGAACCAAGAAATAATACAGGCAACCCAACAGAACTCTCGCTCACCCGTAATATCAGCTTGCACGCAAACTCTCGAGCCTAACGTAACTTCAAATATATTAGTGCGTGTAAAAAGAACCTTGCCAGGATCTGAAACATTAATCCTTTCCGAAACTCTGAAAACACACGGATTATCCGTCACACAAGCCGTTTATACAGTCGGCTCACAACAACAATGTAACATCGAAGTCTGTAATCATTTGAATACCACTTTAGTAATCCACAAAAATCAACATATCTTGGATGCCGAAGTTTATAAACATCGCATTCTTACCGTAGCTGAGATAAATCACGCTCAATCAGTCGCGGATGAACCCCTGTTGCAATCTATAAAGAACAAAATCAATCAGGACATTCAAGAAGAAGAAATTCAGCAGAAATTTTTGAATCTGTTAACTAAATATCATGATGTTTTTTCCACTACGGATGGAACCTTAGGAAAAACGGATGTCATCGAGCATCAAATCAGGCTCAAGGACAAACAGAAAGTAATCTATGTACCTTCGTACCGACTTCCTATGAAATTTCAGAATGAGATAACAGAGGAAGTAGGTAAAATGTTAAAGGAAGGAGTCATTAGGAAATCAAACAGCCCTTATAATTTTCCGTTAATAGTAGTACCGAAAAAAGATCGAACTTGGCGGATATGCGTAGATTTTCGTCGTTTAAACGAAGAAACAATCCCTGACAGATTCCCAGTACCATGTACCGATGATATCCTATCTTTACTAGGCCAGAATATTTTCACAAGCCTAGACTTACTAAAAGGATTTCATCAGATTCCGATGGAACAAGAAAGTATCCCATACACTGCCTTCAGCACAGCCAGGGGACATTATGAATTTTTGCGTATGCCTTTTGGTTTACGTTGTGCTCCTATAACTTTTACTCGTATGATAAACGTCGTGTTTGGAGACTTGTTGGGAGATATCCTACATGCCTACATGGATGACTTAGTAATCTTTTCCAACACATTAGAAGAGCATTTACGTAAATTGGAGTTAGTGTTACAAAGGTTAAGGCAGCATAATTTAAGGGTAAAGATAAGTAAGTGTGAATTTTTTAAAACAGAACTAGTCTATCTAGGTTTCACGGTTTCTAGTGAAGGTCTTAGAGTCGTACACGATAAGGTGTCGGCTATCCGTAACTTTCCGATACCTACTAACGTCAAGGGAATACAGCAATTTTTAGGATGCAGCGGTTACTATCGCCGCTTCATCCGCAACTACTCAATCATAGCCGCTCCCCTAACCGATCTTATAAAAAAGGGCGGCGTAGATTTCGTATGGTCTGAAATTCATCAACAGGCGTTCGATAAATTGAAAGATGAACTGTGTAGTTCTCCTATCTTGAAATTTCCTGACTTCGGTAAGGAATTTTTCATAGCAACAGACGCCTCAGACCTAGGAGTAGGTGGGGTATTGCTTCAACAATATGATAGACAGTTTTTCCCTATAGCTTTTTATTCACGTAAACTGAGACCTTCCGAAAGTAAATATGCGGTAATAGACAAGGAAGGGCTCGCTATTGTTAATTCACTCGTGCACTTTAAATTCATAATATACGGTTACCCCGTCAAGGTTCTCACTGATCATAAGACCCCTAACCGACTTCTTTAAAGGCTTTAGTCACAGCCCCAAGCGAACTCGGTGGCACATGATCATTCAGGACTTTGGCGCGAGGATCGGTATTTACCTGGGAAAGCAAATATCATTGCTGACGCATTATCACGCAACCCCTCTTCATCTTGTACCGAGCCATTAGCTGAATTAATAGATATCTCAACCTCCATGCCCGTTGTTAAAACTATATCCGAACAGGAAGATCTGGGCTGGAGTGCTGAACTATTACAGACGGAACAAAGAAAGATCCGCAAATAGCAAAAAAATCATCATTGCGTTAAACGGAAAATCCGAAGGAAAAAGAATACCTAAGTATAAGCAGCAGAATTATATCCTACAGGAAAATATCCTGTGTAGATCCGTGACGAGGAAAACCCGCAACACACCGCAGTTGAATAACAACCAGGTGGTGGTGCCTATCTCACTCATACCCACTGTCTTAAAGTGGTTGCATGAAAATCCACTGCATGGACACCCGGGTTATACCTTGATGTCACAGAAAGCCAAATCCTTATTTTATTGGCATACGATGCTTAGAGATATAAAAAAGCACATAGCAAATTGTCGCACTTGTCAAGAATACAAAGGGCACGAAGACACCTGTCAGCCTAGGGGCTTACCCCGTGCCAAATCAACCATTTGAAAGAGTACATTTAGATTTATTAACAGGATTTTACGAGTCAGACAGAGGAAATAAGCACCTCCTAGTAATTATAGACGCTTTGACTCGATATACAGAACTTATAGCGCTTAAAACAAAAACCGCGGTCGAGTGCGTAGGAAGTTTTACGAGTGCTACATTTGTAAACATGGAATTCCACACATCATTATCTCAGACTCGGGCGGGGAGTTCAATAATCATTTCCTTAACTCCTTGTGCGAATTCCTTAGTATAAAGAAAATCAATACCATGATCTATCACCCAGAGTCTAATGGGCTAGTGGAAAGGGCAAATCGTAAGGTTTTAAACATTTTAAGGGTCACCCTAGGGGGGGCAGATCCCAACTGGGACATTGCCATACCTGCGGTGCTAAGCACACTTAATCACTCGTATCATGTGTCTATTAAAATGACACCGCACGAGGCACTGTACGGTATCCCGGCCCGAACGCCTTTCCACATCTTAAAGCCTACAACTAATTTATCAAATCCTCTAAAGGATGTTATTTGGATGCAAGCATAAGTCGATATAATATAATTCGTAAGAATTTAGAAGAAGCACAGATCATTATGAAAAAAAATCATGATAAAATAGCTAAGCCAAACTAGAACATATGCCGTGGGCGATCAGGTATACATACAGTATACGTGCGTAAAGGTTTAAATTATAAACTGACACCTAAGTTTGAAGGCCCGTTTAACATTTTAGAAAATTTAACGGCCAATAGAGTTAGGGTTCAAAATGTATCCAAACCCACTGATGTGAGAATAGTCCCATTGGCACATATCAGAATCTAAAGAAAGGTAGATGGAGTGAGGGAAAAAATGGTTGTATTTATGAAACTTGTATAATAAATATATATATATATCTATTAATCATATTGTATGTAAACCTATCTTTTATACGCGATTATTACATCTGTTTTACTCATTGCAGGTTTTCAACAAAAATGAATCTGTTATTGTTAGGAGTGATATTGTGTATTCAGACATCTTTGTTGTATGGAAAGAGCGCTAGGACTAAAGACATAGAATTTAATCATGGCTCGATTATCGAGAGAATCGATGATGTATTCATCGTGTCAAGTAATATTGTTATTGAAGTAGATATGCATGCTATTTTCTTACCTGAAGATGACGTTCCTTAACTTAAAAGAATGACCTGATGAGGTTTGGTATTTCCCTTAAGGAAATGCATGAACGTAATTTTCATGCTAACTCAGAGATTTCACTAGCTCAACATTAAGCGTCGCGGAATGTTGTCTTATGACATACAAAATAAAACCGCCGAGGCAGAAGAGCTCGCTCGTGACCTGCTGATGTGGTCTGTGCGGCACAATACTCTTGAACGCCGCAACCCGCTTATTCTAGCTGGACTAAACATCTTAGGATCAGTTGCGAATCTAGGCTTAGGAATCTCAAATCGCCTCAAGATAAATAATCAAAATAAAAGAATTGAGTTTTTGCAACACAAAACGGAACTGGCCTTATCAGAACTTCGCAGCCAGTTATCTTCGATCAATCAAATAATGAATATCGTTAATGAACATTCAAATAATATCGATCAGGTCATGGAAGTTCAACATTTGCTGGCTACTTTAGCTTACTATAGTTCGAAAATAGATCATATCCGTGTGAAAATATCACATTTTATTGAAAAGTCAAAAGATTACGTAGAAGCAATTACGTTTAGCAACAAAGGGTGTGTTATCTCCTCACCTCATGCCTATTAAAGATCTGACGTTAACTTTGGAAAACGGACGGAGAAGCTAGGTTATATTCCTTTATTAGATGCCCATAAAGTAGAATTCTATTATAGCCTAATATCAGTCAGCGTTGAAAATTATAGAATTATGGTCCAGCAATTCCTTTTGATTCTTCCGATGCTTGGCAATCATACAAAATAGCACCGTTTCCTACTTTTATGACGAATAACTCAATCCGTAATATCCAATTTAACGGGGCATGTACTGATTTCTTCTGATAAGAAATCATTTACAGTCATTAGAGACTTAGATAAACTCACTCACTGTTCAGAAGCCATGAATAATAAAATTTGTACAGCTGACTCTTTGAATTCTATCCAATATCAACGGATTCATGTGAGTTAGACATAGTGCTAAACGGCTCCTCTCTCTCATACAAGCGAAGGTTGTCTGGGGAAAACTTTATCCCTTTTACGGTAATAAATTCAATTACAGGATGAATAATGGTTCCTGGATCCGTTATGATAAGGCCGGATTCGACGTCGTGTGTCCGGACACATCCACCGCCCATGCCCCTATCTTCGTAGCAGCCGATGGTTGTACGGGGACATCTACAAACTATACCGTTAGAGGGGTCAACACGATAATACGTGAGAAGGCGTATTTCGCGAACTACACGTGGGCTACCACAATCATCCCATCACTACCTCTCCCATACAACGCGCGAGTAGCTCATCGTCTGACGCAACTGGCTGAGATGACCCACGCGTTCATCGACTTATGCAGGTGGAGAAAATCTTCGCTACTACATTCTGCTAGCCGTGTTCAGCGTGACGGCCATATTGGTTATCGCCGTCAACATCTTTGCTTGGCGTAGGCTAAGGCGTAAACAGAAGGATCTCCAAGGGAACGTACTGGCCCGTCTGGATGACGTACCCGTTAAACTCAAGTCGTTTGCGTTTAGGGCCGCCTGAACTTGGCCACTTCAGTTCGTGCCTAGGGAATTGTCTGGAATTGTGTTGTGTGTGAAAAGCGGTCCGTATGCTGGCAAAATGTAGGACAAGAATGACTCACGCCTTTGCATTTGAACAGTTAAAGTATCTCCAGGGCGCCTAATAAAGCATTATAGCCCAATATTATACATTAATATATTCCTAAAGGTATTTTTCGGGCACCTAATAAAATATCAGCCCTATATAAAAATTGAATTTTCTGCAGAATTACATTGTTATACCATTGTACAATTATATTTATCTATTACAAAGAGTGTCAAGTACTCTTTAACAATTATCCATGATCATGCTATAATCATTATTTAGTAACCATTATTCTTAATCAGGTTACATGTTATCATATTAATCATGTATACATGTTTATTGGATTTTTAACATTTTTATTTTATTTTGTTTTTGGGTACATAATCATTATTATTACCAAACATGGATCTATATTTTCCATGCATTTATCTTTGTTTATGAATATGTCAACAAGGGTATGTAACAGAACCTTTTTATGCATTTAATCACTTAGTATGTTACGAGCACGCTCCTATGGACAATGTTTAAAGTAATTTTTTTTGTTATTCAGGCTTGAATAGGTAGCAGTCCGAGCCTAATGTAATAATTACATTATTATATAATTTACAAGATCTGTAAATATAAACCAATGACCTGGGGTCATGGCATTAGAGGAGGGTTCTACGTGACCAAAGCAGACCTAGATTACGCTATGCGCTGTCTGCAGTAGCCTGATCTAGCTCAAAGCTTTGTCAACATTTTTATGTTATGATAACTTTGCACAACAACTTCCATGGGAAGCGGTTGACCTGTTAACCTACGCCGGAAACTTGTAACTTCCGAGCCGGCAGACTACGTATGTGTTTTTATATGAATTGCTGAGATAGCTAATGTTCCGCTATCGACGCGATGCTTTAGAATGGCAGTTCCACGCCAACTATCAAACATATCGGTCGTCCGACCGAGCTGCATCTCCTAGTATGGAGTTACAGAATAAAGTTGTTAACTTGTTCAACTAGCCTGTTTTGAATCATCTCCTCTAGTCAAGAAAGAACCTCTCTACTAAGATATCCAAGGGAGATGAGAGGAACCAACATTACTTACGGATGACAGCCGTAAGGAAAGAACAAAAAGTCTATCGCCAAGCGATAGACATTAGATATATATATATATATATATATATATATATATATATAAATATATATATATATATATATATATATAATATTTGACTGGCAAAAATCTTCTGTTACAACAGAATTCCATCTAATAAAAGGAGCCTATGAAAACGCCAAGATATAGAAAGCAAGTACTATATTTCAGAGACTGCTGTCTCTCTCTGCAGGTAAGAGACAGTGAAATATAATACTTGCTTTCTATATTTTGGCGTTTTTATGGGCTCCTTTATTAGATATCAATATTTATAAATGTATGCACACTATACACACAGTAGTTGTTGTTACTCTTTTTGCTGTACAGTTGTTGTTGTTGAATTAATCATTACCTAAACAGATTTTTGCTACTACGAATGATTTTGAAAGAAAACATCGTTCTATTATTCATATCCAAGGGGTGGGGGCAGGTAAACATCGCCCCCCCCACAACTCTTAAATCTGGAGAGGTGTTTGAGAGTATAAGAAAAAACTAGTCACATTTTATGTTTTTGTTGCGTAAAAGTATCATCCACTTATTGTATTTATATGTAAAAGTATCATCCGCTAATTGTTCTTGTATTTAAAAGTATCATCCAATTATCGTTTTTGTATGTAAAAGTACCATCCACTAATAGTTCTTGCATGTAAAAGTATCATCCACTAATTGTTCTTTATGTAAAATTATCATCCACTTATTGTTCTTGTACGTAAAAGTGTCATCTACTTATTGCTCTTGTATGCAAAAGCAGTACCCACTTATTGTTCTTGTATTTAAAAGTAGTATCCACTTATTATTCTTGTATGTAAAAGTATCATCCACTTCCTTGTTACAATTCACCATCCGCTAACATACGCACATCCAAAATCGTCCTCCTTCGATTAAACTTTCAGAATCTTGCGAAGGAGAAGGGCATTCTCGCCCCTTCTGCATTATCCACTTAGCATCCCATCAGCCAAGAAGGGAGATTAAAGTTATGGAAAAGAAGAAGGGTGGGTTCCCCAAGGCGTTTCTAAGGAAGGGTGAAGTTAAAAAAAAAAAAAAAAAAAAAAAAGACAGATGCAGAGTTTAAAAAAAAAAGGCTCAGGGGTCCAGAACCGTCCGGTGTAGTAGCCTGACCATTATAGCCATGTTAGGGAGGCTGAGCAGATGATTCAACTTGGGATGTCTTCGTGTTAAGGATTCTTAGCACATTTGTGGCATTGTATATTCATGCACCCTTCCTTCCTTAAGTGCTCTGCGTCCTGAAGATGTAAAGATCTATCCTTGGAGAAGATCCAGGGCTGTTGCGTAATGTTTTGTTGCCTTCAGATGTACGTACTTTGTATAAACAGCCTATTCATTGTTTACCCAAAATTTCAATCAAAACTCAAAGGCTCTTTCGCATCCCTGTACCTCTTCCTAAAGAGCTTCTTCGGTATATCTTTTATTTAAACCTAATACAAAAAATACTGTAAGATCCTTTGGTTGAGGATTAGAATCATCAATGCCCTTTTAGAGTCTTGTTCTTCCATAAATCTTAGAGGATTATCAAAAAAAATTACGCGCCATTTACAGAGATCAAGAGAGTCGCGCGCGCCATCTATTGAGAACCGGGAAACCAACCAACTTTATATTTTTTTCTACCATTACATCCACCCTTCCCACTAGCCAAGTCTCTATCCTTCATTTATCATGTCATCCTTTTTCCTCTCCATCATTCTCCTTATGTCTTTCTCGTCTTCTTTTTCTCCTCCAACATTCTCCTTATGTCTTTCTCGTCTTCTTTTTCTCCTCCAACATTCTCCTTATGTCTTCCTCTCCTTTTTATCGAATCACCCATATACCATCTTACCCCTTTCTGTTCACACTTCCTTACTTTGACTGTTAATGGAGAGTGGTTAGATGGAAGGTGGCAATAACTTCAAGGATGGTGCAGATAATATTATCTTTATTTTGTGTCTCGGAATGTAGCCCACTATTCCTTTTGGCTTTTATGTTTTGTGTCGCTTGCAAATGTATGGTATTCCTGTGTATGCCAAGTTCCTTATTCGAGTTAGTAAGATCCTGTGTTCTTTTATATATACATACAAACACACACACACACACATACACAAACACACACACACATATATATATAATATATATATATTATATATATATATATATATATATATATATAGATATATATATATATATATATATATATACGTATATATATATATACTATATATATATATATATATATATATATATATATATATATATATATATATATATATATCTTTCGAGCTACAAATGTCCTTTAATATCTAATTCGCTCTAATGGATGGAAGATATTTTCATTTATGTACCGAAGGGGAATTTTTAGTTGATAATAATTTCGTTCCCCCATGGGATCGAACCACCGTCCAGTGGACCGGAAACGAAATCAGAAACGGACAGTGAGGCTATCGAGTCGGCCGACTCGATAGCCTCAACTGTCCGTTTCTGATTTCGTTTCCCGTCCACTGGACGGTGGTTCGATCCCATGGGGGGACGAAATTATTATCAACTAAAAATTCATTCCCCTTCGGTACATATATGAAAATATATCAATTCCGAGGTAGAGCGATTTAGATATTAAAGGACATTTGTAGCTCGAATGATTTATATGAATCACGGTGATGTGATAAGTATTCAATATATATATATATATATATATATATTATATATATATATATATATATATATATACCTAACTATCTAGTATACGCCACACTCACACTCCACAAGCATGGAATCTATATCTTTGCTTTTAATTATAAAAGTTATATTTCAATCTTAGCGAGAAATTGATATCAGGATCTGTTAGTCTTCCATTACTCTCCATTGATTATTAAATAAAATCTTATTTCCATTTTGTAAAATATATAGTGATATGCTTTATCAATTAACCCAGTTAGTAGAGTAAATACCCATCTTTCGTTAATTCCGTCAATATAACATTTTTCACAATTTTGACAGCTCTTCCATTTAACATGATGAGTAACAGCCAGGTATTCATCCTTTGCAAAAACCACCTTCCCCCCCAAAAAAAAAAATTTACCTTACCACAGATAAACAACCACAAATTTTATATTATTACCTGTGATATAAAACTGAAAAAAAAATCATCCCATCTAGGTGGAGGAGAGTTTCGGAGGTAATACATATTTTCACGGGGAAATATGACGAGAAAATGTTCCCCAAACGGAGGAAGCATGGCTCTCTCTCTCTCTCTCTCTGGTTTTTTTTCTCCTTACTGTTTAATTTCTCGTTGCTTTATAGCCAGCGCTTCCTTTGATCTCTCTCTCTCTCTCTCTCTCTCAAGGATGGAGAGCACTTCGTCTTTATAATGGACGGCAGTTAGATAAGCGATTAAATTACCTTCCTCTGTTATGAATGGGAAAATTACACTCGAGATTTTTAAGTGAGGGAGACGGAACTAGATAATGTAATTCTCTTCTACTCTCCTCTATTTCTGATTTGTCCAGTGATTGCGGATAGGGTTGGATGTTTAAAAAAAACGTAATTTAATCTTTACATTTCTTTTTCTGTATTCGGTGTACGTCTTTACACGGGATGAAGATGACTTTGGAATAAAAGTTGAAAGTCTTGGTACCTCTTTCATTTTCACGTGAGGATCTCTTATATACTTCACCCAAGGGACCATTGTGGATTTGCAAGACACGGGAACATACACACAAACACACTTACACTTAATGAGATTTAAAATCTGATGGAATCTGCGTTTGTGGTATAAATAACTTTCATCATTAAATATTCTTTATCTCCGTTTCTTTGGATCTGTTTTTTTATTCTCATGAGACTAAAGCTGTTACTTTCTATGGGAATTTTATAAAAATCAGTATGCGCTAAAACACACAATATTATATATATATATATAAATATATATATATATATATATATATATATATATATATATATACATATATATTTTATATATAATAATAAAATACATATATAGATTAATAGCCACAATGCACTCTGGTAACAAAAATGACCATTAGATTCTATATATATATATATATATATATATATATATATATATATATATATATATATATATATATATATATATATATATTAATAGCCACAATGCACTCTGGTAAAAATGACCATTAGGTTCTATATATATATATATATATATATATATATATATATATATATATATATATATGTATGTATGTATAAATGTGTATGTGTATAAAAGCGCAGTAGAGTACATCAACCAAAAACAAAAGTTACCAAAGGCGTCTTTTTAAACTGACAGTTCTTTTTATGGGAATAAAGTTTTGCAGTTACTGAGACGGACTGTCTCTCAGTTGGGGACTGACGGATGAAAGGTTCAAAATATGTTTGTATACGACCGCGATTTAGCGAAGCATTTGCGTAGTTGAATGCCAGAAATAGGCATCATTATTCTGAGGTGGTGGGGCTGTTGAGAGAGAGAGAGAGAGAGAGAGAGAGAGAGAGAGAGAGAGAATGGTTTTTTATTGATAATATAAATTCTCCTGTTACAAATTTAACCCTTTAATAGTATGGATTAAAATGAGAGAGAGAGAGAGAGAGAGAGAGAGAGAGAGAGAGAGAGAGAGAGAGAGAGGGGGGGATGTTTAGTATATGTTTTTAAAGTAAATCATGTAATATTTCTTTACTCGTATATATTAAAATATACAAGCAAAAATACATTATTTTTTCCATGTTTATATCTCGGGTTTAAAAAGCTTCGAAACCCATACACGAAATAAGTATTTGCAAATTATTTTGCCTGTGCTAACAACGCCACCGTGATGCCGCTTATCCAATATCCTCCTGCCCCCCCCCCCCCCCCCCCCCCACCATATTCCCCCCCCCCCCTACCCATAAGAAAAAAAAAAACTTCAGCAATTTTCCTCGTAAGGAAATTCATTAGATAATGTAAAGAGATAAGATATTTTTTCCCCTTGTTTTTTTGGCGGGGGCTTGATTTTATATATTTTTTTTTTTTACCTAAGCGCTGGAAACTCATTACACGAGGAGCCCGCCCCCCCCTTCCCCCCCCTCTCCTCCCACTCCCCCTCCCCCGGACAATACAGGCGCTTTTTAGAGGGGGCGAAAAGCTTGTTTTTCTTACTCAAAGGTCCTCTCTCTCTCTCTCGTCTCTCTCCTCTTCTCCTCTCAACTCTCTCTCTTTTCATTTTAATCCATACTCTTAAAGGGTTAAATTGGTAAAAGGAGAATTTATATTATCAATAAAAAAAACCATGCTCTCTCTCTCTCTCTCTCTCTCTCCTGTCCCTCAAATCTATTTGCTCACTAAAATACTTACGGAAAATACGTTGATGAATCATTGTTAATATTTAACTAGTCTCTCTCTCTCTCTCTCTTCTGTTTTACAGTATACTAACAGAGAACTCAAATGTTGAATCACAATTTAAAATCAACAATAAAACTCTTAATATCGCCAAGATGAAAAAAATACATAAATGAAAAATAAAGATATTTAAAAAAATTGTATGTAAATAAATTTGACTGGTTTTATGAAGGTTTGAAAACGTTAAGAAAAATTTATAAAAGTGTTAATAACTCACAGACCGTTCGACCAATTTATTTGAAAATTTTCATGGAAATATTTTCAGTTACTCTTAATAAATGCAAAAAGTTTGAAACAAATTGAAGAATAAATAATGGAACTCCCCTATTACGTAAGTGACACCTCCCCCCCCCCCCCCTTTATGTTTATTTCAGTCAATATATCTTTTCCTATTTAACAAAAATGGTTCTGTTTTGATAAGGTGTCAAGTCCACTACCACTATTCTGTATTCCTATAATTTTAGTGGCAGTCGGATATATCGAACCGTTATTGAATTATTAATCAAATTACAATATGCAGTTCAATGACGTAATTTCAGAAACGAACTCAGCCAGGAAAAATTCGGTTCGAATTCGTCCATCGTCGAAATTGCCTAAGGAACCAAATGAGACCCTTTTGTCTTATTTCCTCCGTTCGCGCGAACGAGAGAGAGAGAGAGAGAGAGAGAGAGAGAGAGAGAGAGATCATTAATTCTTCTGTTACAATTTAACCATTTATAGTATGGATTAAATGAGAGAGAGGAGAGAGAGAGAGAGAGAGAGAGAGAGAGAGAGAGAGAGAGAATGGTTTTTTATTGGATAATATTAATTCTTCTGTTACAAATTTAACCCTCTAATAATATGGAGTAAAATTTGAGAGAGAGAGAAGAGAGAGAGAGAGAGAGAGAGAGAGAGAGAGAGAGAGAGAAACGCTAATCGGAAGGAAAAGAAATTTCGCTCCTTGTACCTCGTCGGAATTGGACTTTTGCAGAAAGAAATTCCCCCTTCTTATTTTAGCTCCGTCCAAACACACAAAGCTGGAAACGTGGAATTGCGGAATTGCTGTTTTGGTATTTCATTTTAGCGCGCGAGGAACGGGGGGGCCGGGGGGGCAGCGCTCCCCCACCGCTTTGATATGTTATTAAAGCGGAGATTATTCATTTGGGGCATTATTCACTGAGATTACGTCGACATCAAAGAACAACAGGTCTTGATGCATGACTCTCTCTCTCTCTCTCTCTCTCTCTCTCTCTCTCTCTCTCTCTCTCTCTCAACAGGCCTTGATGCATTGCCCTCTTATCTGTCTCTCTCAGCAGGCCTGGTGCATGACTCTCTCTCTCTCTCTCTCTCTCAACAGGCATTGACGCATGGCTCTCTCTGTCTCTCTCTCTCAATAGCTGATGCATGGAGGCTCTCTTTCTATCTCAAAAGGAATTGATGCATGGCTCTCTCTGTCTCTTTCTCTCAACAGGGTTGATGCATGTCTCTCTCTCTATCTCTCTCTCTCTCCTTCCTCTGTTTCACGCAAAGATTCATACGTTCCTCTTGTCTTGTAAGACACGTAAACCCGTCCACTTACATACGTATGTATAGCTATGCAGTATATGAATGTACATTCCAGACACGTATAAATGCATGCATCTTCGCAAATACTTGTGTGTATTCATATACGTATGGAAAGCATATACGTAGGTATGGGTTAATGTATATAAATGTACTACATTGAAGCCATGGGAGGATATATAAAATATATTATTATATATATATATATATCATATATAATAAAATATATATATATAATATACATTACATATATACTATATATCAATAATATATATATATATATATATATATATATATTTCGCAAATAATTGCGTGTATTCATACACGTATGGGATTAGAGTAAGAAGGTTCTAGATTATTTAAAATATATATTTAATGTAACCGCAAAGTTGCCAGGATTATTTTGTTTATTATATTTTTAGTAAAGAATCCGATCTTTAACAACCCCTTTAACTATTGTGTAACATAGCGAAGGTGATTTCACATAAACCACTGACTTAATAATATGAAGATGTCTTCTTAGAAATAAAAAAAAGGAAATATTAAAATTATCGAAATATCCTAAAAATTTCGGAAGGAAATGTGTTATTTTTACAATAGAAATCCTCGGGAGATTTCTGCAGAATTCGTATTATTTGAAACCATAAAAATCTTTCTCGTGTTTTGCTCAATAAAATGTTTGCTTTCCTGTAGAACATTTTTCTCTTTTTACGTTCCTTATAAAATACATCCATTATCTAAAGCTAACTGTACCTGACTGCTCAGTTATAAAGTAAATCCTGAACGATGAGGAAAAAAACTACTTATATAGAAATATGTATAAAGAGAATTCCCCCCCAGCGATCTCAAAGTACCGAAAAGTACCCAGGAACTTCATCGCAAGAAAAACCATTAAATTCTCTGCATCAACTGAGTTGCAGGGAACATTGCACTGGTGACCCAGAAAGCCATTGTACCCTGATGCACTACTGGGCAAAAAGGGTTTAGGGGGAAAAACGACCTAGGGAAAATGATCTAGGGGAAAAACGACCTAGGGATAAATGATCTAGGGGAAAAACGACATAGGGGAAAGTGATCTAGGGGGAAAAAAGATCGAAGAGGGTAAATCGAAAGGGAAAAAAAAGAGACAGGGAGAAAATATTTCCTTCGAATAAAAAAAAAGTTATTCCTTCTGTTTTGGTAGTGTTTGACTTAACCTCAATTACATTCACGGGAGGGTTAACCAGAGAGAGAGAGAGAGAGAGAGAGAGAGAGAGAGAGAGAGAGTGAGTTTTAAAGTAACTTGAGAGAGAGAGAGAGAGAGAGAGAGAGAGAGAGAGAGAGAGAGAGTTTTAAAGTAACTTAACTAGGTTTTTGAGAGAGAGAGAGAGAGAGAGAGAGAGAGAGAGAGAGAGAGAGAGAGAGTTTTAAAGTAACTTAACTAGGTTTTTGAGAGAGAGAGGGAGAGAGTTTTAAAGTAACTTAACTAGGTTTTTGAGAGAGAGAGAGAGAGAGAGAGAGAGAGAGAGAGAGAGAGAGAGAGAGAGAGAGAGAGAGAGAGTTTTAAAGTAACTTAACTAGGTTTTTGAGAGAGAGAGAGAGAAAGAGAGTTTTAAAGTAACTTAACTAGGTTTTTGAGAGAGAGAGAGAGAGAGAGAGAGAGAGAGAGAGAGAGAGAGAGAGAGAGAGAGTTTTAAAGTAGCTTAACTAGGTTTTTTTCCTTAGTTTTTAAAGCTGATTAATTATAGCTTCTGCCAAAGCATATCAAATCAAATCTCACCAAATGAATATTTTGGCAATACGAATATTTTGTTTACTGAAAGAAATAATTATGAGTAATTTGTCTGATGTGGAAGGAATATGAGAAAAAGACTCACTCTCTCTCTCTTCGAGAAGAAGGAGGTCAATGTGTTTGACCCAGCTTTGACCCCCATCAGAGCACGTATTGACTTTCCCACCATCTTGCCTCATGACCTTAATGATGTTTGAATGACCTATATATATATCCCTTATCTATATCTCTATTATATGTATTGGTTTATATTGACTCTCTCAGAATCGTCATCGTTTGCTTCGATACGCCTCTTGTTTACTCTCATTGTTTGCTTTTGTCCCTTCTTTGTTTGCTAAACAGTCTTGGGGAGTCGGTAGTTGTGGTTTTCTGTGACGCTCCTCCAGTCGGTTCCTGTATATTTTCTGTATCTTTCCTGTATAGCTCCGGTATGATACGGGAACGGCGCCGTGACGTTTTATTTTGATACTGGAGACTGTCTGGCAATTTTCTGAACGGATTTTTTCTAGATTTTGCGGATTATTTTCGTTTTTATGGATATTTTCTTTCACGGATCTGTGTTGTTCAGCCTTTTGCTGATTTTATGTTTTTTTTTTTTCTATGGATATTTTCTTTTACGGATCTGTGTCGTAATTCCTGATTTTGCGGATTCGTTTCGTTTTTATGGATAGTTTTTTTTTTACGGATCTGTGTTGTTATTCTGGATTTTTTTTTTCGTTCGTTTTTGTTATGGCTACTTTCACTCACGGATCTGTCCTTTTTCCGGATGTGGCAGATTTGTTCGTTTTTTATGGAAACATTTTTTCACGGATCTGTGTTATTATTATGGATTTTTTTCTTTTTTTAGGGATCTGTGGCATCATGTCGCCTTCGCTAATCATTTATGATTATATTTTTATATTTCAGCTTTCCGAATGAATGTATACATTTTTAATTGGTTTGTAATTATGCAGTATATACATATATATATATATATATATATATATATATATATATATATATATATATATATATATGTATATATAATATATATATTTACATATATATAGATATAAAACTGGAGTTTCAACTTTCTACCATGTAACACTCGGTTCCTGAGGCTGATAGCATCTCTCTCTCTCTCTCTCTACCATTCAAAGGTTTTTGGAACCGTTCCAAAGGTGACCTGGAAGACGCGTCTCAAACATCCTACCATATTTTATCTTTCCACAAACCTTACTAAGTCTTTACTAATTTTCAAACCCCATGTTTACCGTAACCTGTTTTTTATCTTTGCGGTTTAGCTCTCTCTCTCTCAATGATTTCCTCAAGTGTGAGTCGTAATAGATTAGACTTATCATAACTGAGGTAGATGTTCAGTTCGGCGCAAATACTAATCCAGAATTCATTATTGGATGTAAATTTCGTACGAAAACTACAAGGCAGAAATCCTCCTAGGTGTAGCGCATCATGCGGTGCACTGTAGGCATTACTTAAGGTTCTCTGAAGCGTGCCTTCCTCGCCTAGCTGCGAACCCTTTCGTTCTTTTACTGTGCCTCCTTTGATATTCTCTTTCTTCCAACCTACTTTCCACCGTCTCCTGACAGATGTTTCTCCGTGCAACTGCTTAAAGGTTTTCCTGCTGTTACACCTGTCAAACCTCTTACTCTCAATTTTCTTTTCAGCGCTGAATGATCTCATAGGTCCTAGTACTTGGCCTGTGGCCTAAACTCTATACCCAATTCAATTCAATAACACCTTGTTCTATTGAACCAAGAAGGAAATGAATTCTGTATGATAGTTACGTTCAGGTAAAACAGGTCTAAATTTAAAATTCAATATGAACATAACGCAAAGAGAAAGAGTTAATAGCGTTTTGGTCTGTTTCGATTTCGTTGTAAATGACAGTATTGATAATGGCTTCCAATTTACATCGATAGTAAATTCAGAAGCGACTTTTATTCCCAGTGAGAAAAGCCTCACTCTCTGATCTCACTACTGGAGAAGGAGAATGAGGCTTCAGTGAAGCCTTGTGGTGATTCTTTTGAGGAATTTTAAGATATTAGAAAACTAGAAGGGTAGTGTTTCTCATTTTTTTTTTTTTAGTGATGGCATCCTAAGTGTTGTAAGCATTACCATGGCACCTCTTCTTCACCATCCCACGAATATATATATAATATATTATATATATATATATATATATATATATAGATATATAAGCAGAGGAAGACGGACGAAAACCACACATCACTAGGCTGTCTTTTTTTATTATTTTGCCGACGTTTCTTAATTAATTACAGAATTACATCTTCTGGGCTGCACATAAGAAGAGATAAAAACATAAAAAAGTTAAAAGTATAGTCTAAAAGTTCATTTAAAATACATTAGAGTAAAAATTAAATAAACAAGAATAAAAACACAACCAACCTAGAGGTGAGACAGCAAGGAATTAAATGGAAGGAAATCACCGCAGTACGAACTTATGTTAAATACAATTGACTCGCAGATGTATGGGTGCTTAACGATGGTACGAGTTGTTTTATAAACAACGACTCAAGGATTGTTAACTCTTGTGGTTTGGTAGTATGACCGATTACACTGAAATCTTTGTTGTCATTGTAGGTTATGCATTGTTTTGCATGGTTCCTGATATTGGAGTGCTCTGGGTTTGAGATTCTGCTCCCTGTGCGGAAACTGATTCCCCGATGTGAATCGATGCGCACCTTAAAGTAGTAGACTGGTGGAGCCCATGTAAATCCCTGAAATACATTTAGGGCAAGTATATTTGTAGATGACACCAGAAGACATATAAGGACACAGCTGATCTTTTATCTTAAACAAGGAGCCTATATTAAGAGGATTTTTGGGAATTAATTTGACTGATATGGCTGGGAAATGGTCATGAATAATTTGTGTGCATCTTTTTTGAAAGGTTAGGTCGTGGATATATGGAAAGGTTGCATAGAAACTCATTTTTGGTACAGTTGGAACGTCAGGTTTCCTAGAGAAATGTCTATTTAATAATTTATTCAATTTTCTATATAATAACCTAGGTGGGAAAGTTACCTTTAAAGAAATGAACTAGAAATAGAATCTCATTGTGAAAGGCATTCCAGTTAGATGAGAGGATAAGTGCTCTATTAAGGAGGGTAAAAATGGAATCAACCTTAAAATTAGATCAGAGTCCTGTAAAAGTTTTCTTTCTAAAAATCATGGTGTTAAAAGAGTTGTCTTGTCTGTATACTTGAACGTCCAGGAATGACAGACAGTTGTTCTCCTCTTTTTCTATAGTAATTTCTTATTCGGGTGAAGTGTATTTACGTAGTCGAGGAACAGGTCAGCCGCGTATTCACCCTTGAAGAGAACAAACGTATCATCAATATACCTAGAATGAAAGAGAGGATGAAATCTTAGAGGGCAATCGTCGAGCATACGCTCCTCCAGGGAGCACATTAATTAAGATATTAGCGAACGTAGGTCCAAGGGGGGAACCCATGGCCATGCCATCTACTTGTTTAAAAAGTTTACCGTTAAAAACAAAAGCAGTGTCCAGCACTGCCAGTTCAAGAAGGTTTTTAAAAAGCGTGTCGTTAAAATCACTAAAAGTGGACTCAGGATCGGGAAATAGCTTATCAAGAATCAGTTCGATGGTCTCACCAACTGGAATATTCGTAAACAGAGATTCGATGCCAAGGCTGGTCATGAATAAGTCTGAATCCTGTAATAAAATAGACTCTTTAAACTGGAGGGAATTATTGAGCGAGTAGCTGTTCTTTGTTAATGGTTCAAGTAGAGGAACGAGAAATTTGGCTAGTTTATAATTCGGTGTATTAAAAGACGCTAAAATAGGCCTGAGTGGGAGACCTGGTTTAGGACTTTTTGGAAGGCCATATAGTAAAGTACCGTAAGAAGAACCTGTGGAATATAGTTCCTGATATGTAGTTTCATCAATGATATTATCCTTTCTCAAAGACCTAAGGAAACGGTTAATTTTGTCTTGTATTTTAAAGATATTAAGATTGTCGGGAGTGCCAATCATTTCGAATTTGTTCCTGTCGTTTAAGATACTTTCCATTTTGGATAAATAGTCTTTGTTTATTCAAGATAACTGTTCCCTTACCTTTGTCGGGCCTTGTGACTCTCCAATATCAGGAACCATGCAAAACAATGCAAAACCTACATTGACAACAAAGATTTCAGTGTAATCGGTCATACTACCAAACCACAAGAGTTAACAATCCTTGAGTCCTTGTTTATAAAACAACTCGTACCATCGTTTTGTTAAACAAACACATACATCTGCGAGTCAATTTGTATTTAGCAGAAGTTCGTACTGTGGTGGTTTCCTTCCAATTTAGTTCCTTGCTGTCTCACTCTAGGTTGTTGTGTTTTTATTCTTATTTATTTCATTTTTACTCTAATGTAATTTTAAAATGAAACTTTTAGGACTATTACTTTTAACTTTTTGTTTGGTTTTTATCGTTTTCTTTATGTCTAGCCCAGGATGATGTAATTCTGTAAATCAATTACGAAAACGTCGGCAAAATAATAATAAAGGACAGTCTAGCGACGTGTGGTTTTTTCGTCCGTCTTCCTCTGATTATGTTGCTTGGAGTAGTTCCCTGTGCCCTGTATCACTATATATATATATATATATATATATATATATATATATATATTATATATATATATATATATATATATATATATATATATATATATAAGTGATGTGTGTGTGTGTGTTGTGTTTTAAATGTATTACAGCAGACACACTGATAATAATTGTATAAGACTTCTGCAAACTTTTTATTTATTTTATTCATTAAGATGATTTAGCCAAGACAACATTCAAAACAATCTCGCGGCACCCGTAGGCACTGTCTGTGCCCCTCCCCCCTCGTTTGAGAATCACTGCTAAGTAAGGAGAGGAAAGGTCTGTATCTGGCGGAGTGAATCAGTGAAAAGTTACAGGTTCCAGTTTAGTTACAGTTTTATTTCACAACCTGAATCAACAACTCTGATCAGTATAGGATACTTATAGAAGTGCAGAATAGAATACAGTAGAATATAGAATTCATACCGAAGGGCAAGCGCTGTGACCTATGAGGTCATTCAGCGCTGTAACGGAAATTGATAGTAAAAGGTTTGTAAGGCGCAACAGGAGGAAAACCTCAAAGCAGTTGCGCTATGAATCCATCGTTAGGAGATGGTTGAGGAAAGTGAGATGGAAGAAAGAGAATATGGACGGAGGTGCAGTGAAAGGAATGGAAGGGGTTCCAGCTAGGGGGACCTAGGGAGGTCTAGACGTGCGTTTATAAGAACTGAACTGGATGATATTGAATGAATGCCACACAAATCAACGTAGGAGTGAAAAATTTCCATTCCTTCGGTGGGGTAAAGCACTGGACACCCATTAGGCTTTGTTTCACGAAATCAAATCTCGTCGAACCGATCTCAAACCAAAGGGACAGAATTATTGGATGCTGAACCCAAAAAGGGGTGGGAAGGCAGGAAGGGTGTCAGTGGAAAAAATTAAAATAAAATGAAGAGAGAGAGAGATAGGGGAGAGGGGTAGGATATGGAACAGGAAATTATGAGTGATGTACAAAGAGAACACTGCAGTCAGATTTAATATATATATATAACTATATATATATAATATATAGTATATATCTATAGAGAATATTCTATATATATATAAATATATATATATAGATATATTTATTATATAAATTATATATATATAAATATATATATATATATATATCCAATATTATATAATATATATATATAATATATATATATATATATATATATCCACAGGTGATAAAATAAGAGACCAGTTGGAGCTGCTGACCGGTTTCGACTTTATTTCAAAGGCATTAACATATGACCTGAAACTAATAGTCGAAATCAGTACCCAGTCTCTCTCCTTTTACCTGTGGTGATTTGTGATACATGAATCACGTGTTAATGTATATATACATACATATATTATATGTATACATGAGCTGTTTTATCATTATTTGATATTCCATAAATAATTTATCATATTCCTTTTAATTTCCTACCTTTATCAGTTAGCATCAAATTGGGAGATACAGCAATTTCCGGAAGGGAGGGATAAATTCACTTGATTATTTTGTGAGTCACAAATTTATCATCTATTTACAAATTAGACTTTTTTTTCCAAAGTATGTTGGAAAAAAAGTTAACACGCTTTCAGTGTTAATTACAGCTAGTGAATACCCTAATTAGTTTTCATTTATAACATCAGCTGTGATTTGTTGGGTCGACGAACCATTTGTGTTTCAAGGTCTGCTCTCTCTCTCTCTCTCTCTCTCTCTCTCTCTCTCTCTCTCTCTCTCTCTCTCTCTCAATATTATTGACAGATAGCTTCATTAATATTACTGACGTTAATTGGGAGTTGGAAGGTTTGGAAGGTGTACCGAAGCAGTTGCACCATGAAACAAATGAAAAGAGAGGTTGGATGGACGAAAGAGAATATGAGCGGAGGTACACTAAAAGGAATGAAAGGGGTGTAGCTAGGGGCCGAAGGGACGCTGCAATGAACCCTAAGTCATGCCTGCAGTGCACCGCTTGAAGTGCAATGATGGCCCTACCTCTTTACATTGTTCTCTGACGTTAAATTAATGTTATTCATTATAAAAAACTAATTCCTTTTTCCAGTTAAAGCTTCCTTTGTAAACAATAAGCTTTATTTCAGGAAACACATTGAGTATAATGGATCTTTAAGCTGGGGTGGCTTTGTCAAGGCAATGGGAGGGTAGTATCTGTAATACGTCATTTACTCTTGAGGATAATATCGGTATTATTATCTTGCTGATGTGAGGGGGACAGCGTAATGCATGTTTAATTGCCCGCCTGTTTGGAGAAGATAAGTATTTGCTTTGCTATTGACATTGATTAGTTTGAATGAATCCAAACATCTTACATATTTAATACCAAAAGCGTGTTGTGAAGAAGTATGTGCTTATACGAGTATATGTATGTTTGTGTGTATTTATATGTAATTTACTCAATACACTATCTAACTGGCTTATGGTAGGGTTTTGCTACAGGCTTGATAGTAGGGTACCTTTCTACATCAATGTGGTTTCCAGTTAGTTAGGCCTGGAAAATATAAAACAGCAAACAGCCTATTATACTCTGTTTTTTTTCATCTGTCCATCCGCCTGTGGTATTTTTGTATGGTAACACTGCGTCCCGGGCTTTAGATAGTTACGCTATGTGTAAGTTTTAGGTAAATAAAAGGATATCTGGTGTACATTTGCAACTGAAAAGTTTTTTAATAATTTACTGTATGCGAATTACACCGTTAATATTCGAAATAGAGGATATTATTTAATCGTTGAATGTAAGCTGAATGTAACTATCTAAAGCCCGGGACGCAGTGTTACCATACATACACACAGGCGGATGGACCGATGGAAAAAAACAGAGAATATGTAGTATTCATTCACGTAATATGTTTCCATTTATATAGATAATGATTTGTTTAGAACAAGAGGCTGAGAAAACTTGTGACCCCCCACACACACACACACACACACACACACATATATTATATATATATATATATATATGTATATAATATATATATATAAAAGAAAGGAGAGGAGAGAGGTAGAGGGGAGGGAGAGGGGGAAAAGGAAGAGGGAGAGTAGGGAGGAGAGATAGATAGAGAGAGAGATAGAGAGAGAGAGAGAAGGAGAGAGGAGAGAGAGAGAGAGAGAGAGAGAGAGAGAGAGTTGGGATACATATTCTTCCCTTGTATTTTTCCCTTGGAGTCTGAAACGAACACCGGATATTAATTAAAATCGCGGAAAATAGCAAAACAGAGAATAGTTTGCGAGGGAGAAGCTTCTATACAATTCGTGACTTCAATCTCTGGAAAAGATAAGTTTTACGGACAACAAAAGTTAGCGTTTCCATTCGTCCTAGAAAATTGGGGAGTCTGTAGTCTTGATAGCACCGTTTAAAAAAATATCGGGAAATATATTTTAGTTTTCTGTAAAATAAAACTATTGGGATGGGTTTTTGTCTGTCCGCCCTCAGATCTCCCAAACTGCTGAGGCTAGAGGGCTGCAAGTTGGCATGTTGATCATTCACCCTCCAATCATCAAACATACCAAATTGCAGTCCTCTAGCCTCAGTAGTATTGACTTTATTTGAGGTTAGAATTAGCTATGATCACGCGTCTGCAAAAGCATAGGCCACCACCGTGGCTGAGAGTTTCATACAGCCTTGCCCGCTGTACACAAAACTCTGTTGCGCCAAAGAAACTTCGGCGTATTTATTCCTTGTTTTTTTTTTTCGAAAATAGGTTTTTATGGTCCCGAGAAATGTCCCAATTCTACAAAATGATAAAAAGATATATTACTGCCGGTAAATTTGGGCTGATAAATGTAAAGATTTCGGTTTTCATTTTTTATTTTTTTAAAGAATATTTAATGTTCAGAAGCGTTTGTCATAAAGGGAGATATTAGAAATGCGATAAATCTTTAATATACGAAAGTATGTAATCAGTCATACTTTTGTGGGCGATTGTCCTTCAGCAATTATTTCTTCGGTATAACTGTATATATTTATATAGATTATATTATATATATATATATATATATAATATATATATATATGACATATATATATATATGCATAATATACATATATATATAATATAGAGATATATATATATATGCGTATATACATATATGTATATGTATGTATATATATATGATATGATATATCATATATATATATATATATATATATATATATATATATTATGTATGTATGTATGTAAATTTCCAGCGTGAATGGATGCATGAATACGTAGCCTGCTGCTGTTCCGGCTCAGATGACAGGTGAGGCAGAATGTGCTTCAGCAACACATTCCTGTGAAATAATTCCGGGCATAAATTGGAATTCCAGCCCCTGGATTCCTGTGACGTTTCCAGACACAGTTGTTAGAGTTTACGGCCCAGCTGTTTGTCGCTGACCCTTCCTTGCTCTCTCTCTCTCTCTCTCTCTCTCTCTCTCTCTCTCCTCTCTCTCTCAGTGGATGAATTGATGCCTCAGAGTAGAGGCTAAACTTGTAAATTTCTCATGATGAGTTACTGAAAACTCAAAAAAAAAAAAAAAATCCCTAGTACGAAAGATTCAATTACAGATGTTCAAACCAATTGTTACAGTTATTTGTCTAAAACTTTTGATGCCATATTGTAATATCTTGTTATTATTGATATAACATTAAGAATTGAAAAGAAATGTTATTAGAGTACACATAACTCACATTTAATCATCTATATTAAATTCTTCTCAAGGCCGACCCTTGTATCGTTTGTTTGTATGGTGGTTTTACGTTCCATGGAACCAGTGGTTATTCAGCAACGGGACCAACGGCTTTACGTGACTTCCGAACCACGTCAAGAGTGAACTTCTATCACCAGAAGACCCTTGTATCGATTCAAGAGGAGGGAGATATAATATAGTATACACCTTCCGGATGACCTGACCTCAAGAGACAGGTGAGAGGTTTGGGGGGGGGGGGTGGGTTAAGGGCCACCAGGTTAATCACCGTTGAAAGCCGGATGAAAGCGAGTGGTGGCCATCGAGATAACACTGTCCTTTGATGTGGTTCAAGAGGGAGGCATACAGACGGCTCCGTAGGCCTATTCTGTGTTATATAAGATTAGTATATAAGTCTTGGTTCGAGGCATGTTATGTAAGATTGGTAAAGAGATCATGGTCCTAGGCCTATATGCTGTGTTACGTAAGGTTGGTATATATGTTCTAAAGGATCCCAATAATAAAAACCTTAGAAGTTCGTGTATAATTTATAAACACTTCATAAAAGCTTTCGAACTCTTCTCGGAGTTCATCTTCAGTCCAAATTGATAGAGAACTTTTTTTCCCCAATTGGTATATGTTTTGGTCCTAGGCCTATGCTGTGTTACATTAGCCTGTTATTTACATCTTAGTCATAGGCCTATGCTTTGTTACGTAAGACTGGTATATAAGCCTTGGTCATAGGTCTGTGTTGTGCTCCGTAAGACTGCTATATAGATGTTGGTCCTAGGCCTAAGCTGTTACAGAAGATTGGTAAATAGATCTTGGTCCTAGGCATATGCTTTGTTACATACGATTGGTATATAAGTCTCTGTCCTAGGCTCTGTCTGCTGTGTTACAGAGGATTGGCATAAACCTAGAAGTATACTAGGCTCTACCCTGCAAGAGCTTGTATATTTAATCCTATGAGATCAGCAAAAGCGAAGAATTCTGTGTAGGTGTGACACACCTTCTGCTTGATAGGACTACAAATTGCCACTTAGAGTGCGCGACCTTCTCATGTCACTGTGACTAGAAATTCTCTGTGACGGAACATGGACAGAAGAACTTTACAATTTATATTTTCACATGCTATGCAACACTGCTATTTTATATTTCGTTTCCCACTGACGTTCAGTGATTGACGGAACTGCTCAGGGGCTCAGCGAATACAAAAGAGGTCAAGTACTTTGTTAGTCTCATATTGTGGTTATCCACAAAGAAGGTATGGAATATAGTAGATCAGATTTCCAGAGAGAGAGAGAGAGAGAGAGAGAGAGAGAGAGAGAGAGAGAGAGAGAGATTGTAACGTTCGCACTCCAACAGTTTACTGCCTAATTTTTCTGCTCAAGCAGTGACTTTGATATTCATGGAATGCTGTTTTTTTTTTACTTTCTCCAAGAGCTGGGTCAGTGAATATATATATATATATATATATATAATATATATATATATATATATGTATATATATATATATATATATATATATATATATATATATACATTCAGTGTACCCCGGTTGGTTGTATCCACCTTTTTAAGTGGATATCGGATATCGGGTATAGGAACTGGTTAATAGCCAATCAAATAAAGCCCATGCTTGGAGAGAGAGAGAGAGAGAGAGAGAGAGAGAGAGAGAGAGAGAGAGAGAGAGAGAGGGGGGGGGGGATAACCTTAATACTTGAGCCTTTAAAGCGGACTTCATGTACTATATGAGTGGAATAGAATGACAATATCGTATTTTATATCGTTAATAAAATACTTTATTTGTGTTATCCACCTGATATATGTTTCCCTGGAGAAAGGGAACTATTTTTACTTTTTATTTTCTTTATTTCCGATGGATAAGCAGCTATTATTTTGATTAAGCAAATTAATTAAAATACGGATATATTAACTATTAGCACATGATGAGCCAGCTTCTTAAATCTCAGAGAGAATTGAAAGGAATAAATAGTAAAAAAAAAATATCCTTCATCAAAATATAAATGGACAGTCGTCCTTCGTACTTTACTAATGTTATTAGCCAAGAATGGTCTATACACATTAGGCCTACCATATAGTATTTTGCCAGAACCTGGGACGCGTACCATCTTTATCACTCTTCACATCCGATTTATGTAATATGAATAAGTTAAGGGCCAGGAGGGACTGGGCCTTGTTTAAGGGTTAGTCTTATACTGGGATTGAATTAGCAGTGGTTAGTATTCATACACGCATACAGTGTGTGCCAGATTGTATTTCATGTTTATTTTCGCATTTCCTGATATGGTTTGTTAGTTTTCCTTCATCCAGTTTTTTTCGAATGTCAAATACTACTGTATAAAAAACACAATGTAGCATTTTGGCTTACTTAACAACCTGTGGCTTCAGAAGACGAAATATTTTCATCTTCATTTTAAATTAGTGCATTAACTTGGGGAAGTAAATGAGATTGTGGAAATTTTGGATCACAATAAATAAATAAATAAATAAATAAATAAATAATAAATAAGATAAAAATAAAAATCTGAAATGAACTGGTATTGGAATACACAACCCTCCAGAATAGATATTTCAAAGGAAACGCAGTAAATGGAGCAATAAATATTTATCAGTGAAATGTTCAAAAGAAAGTTAGCTTTGGTTAGACTTAGATTAAAGACAGGAAACTCCGTACAAAGGTCTCGTTATAATAAAAAAAAACATCCTCTGGGCTTACGTATCGATCCCCCAAGTTCCAGGAGAGAGAGAGAGAGAGAGAGAGAGAGAGAGAGAGAGAGAGAGATACATCCTTTGGAAGCCTAGACATCAAGAGATTGATGAAGGGGGGGGGGGGGGGGGGGGGGGGGGCGGGGGTGGGGAGGTAGGGGAACGTGGTTAATCCCAGTTAAAAGCCGTATGGAAACGAGTAATAGAACGGAAACATCAAGGGGAAAACCGTAGCGATACCATCGTCCTTTGATGTGGTTTGCTCCTAAGTGGGACAACGCATGCTGTTTGCTTTGTGGGTCTAACCACTTGTTTCGTAATGTTTTAAGCCTACCCAGTGTCCACAAACGGACCACTGTTCGTGTTCATAACAGCAGGATATTGTGTGATCGTCAAGAGAAAATATTGATTGAGTGATAGTCTATTAAGATAAGGACGTTAGACTTAACCGCTATACTGTAGATCCTAGGCCTAGGTTTGATGACCTCTAGACTTAACCGCTATGCTGTAGATCCTAGGCCTATAGGTTGGATGCCCTCGAAGATTGTTAGTTTTGAGGAAATTAACAATTAATCTCAACTATTTTATTTCGATAGGGCTTGACATGCAGCTCTTCGTGGTGTTTCTTACCATGAGACGTTTGGTTTTACAGAACTCTTGGACAAAGAGAGTTACAAGGATTAGGATGTCTCAAAGACTTGTTAGTCCATCCTTAGAGGAGATATCGTGTGCTCCCTTATCTCTTGGAGCAGGTTTCACTGTTCATTCACATTCTCCTTCTAATGATTTTATCTAGCTTTCTTTTAAACTCTTCCACACTGTTGCTGTTTACAACTTCTGGTGGCAGTTTATTCCATGTGTCACATATCTTGTATGCGAAGAAGTTCCCACGATGGGATAGAATCATTTAGACATTACTATTCATGAATGCAAATATTAAGCCTGAATATGCATTACTGCCTGCTCAAGGTGTGTCTTGTTGTTCCCGAAATGCATAATTCCTCATTTGCATATAGAGGTTCTTCATCAACGCTTTAAATGAAGGTAAAGTGTCTATCGCTGTCTTCTTTTGTGCTTTCATTCAGAAATTTTGTATTATTTTCTTATATTTCTGTCTATTGAGGTTGAATGACAAATGATGTGCACTACATAAAAATGTACTTTTAATCAAAATTTATAGTCATTTATTTTTATATTTACGGAAATATTTTTGGAGTTGGCTTCTGGTACGAGTTAAGCAGCAAGTATATCAAACCTGTTTGGGCCTCTCCATTAGAGAGAGAGAGAGAGAGAGAGAGAGAGAGAGAGAGAGAGAGAGAGAGAGAGAGAGAGGTTTATCTCTTCCTATGTTGCCTTATTAATGACCTGTTCCAGGCTGATTAATCATCTTCCCCCGGTGGCTGTTTGCCGAGTGATATTGGAAGGCCACTTGTGTGATGGCCTGGGGGGCTGTGGTCCGGGGGTTGGGGTGGGGTGGGGGGGGGAGAAGGGGGTGGGGTAGAGAGATGGGAGCTCTTTTTTTTTTTTTTTTTTTCTCTCACTGCTAGAATTGGCCTTTCTTGTGGAATATTTCGCGGGATCTTTGATGTTCATTATTATTATTATTATTATTATTATTATATGGAATGTTCTGCCCTCTTACTGCATTCGAATGAACACCTTAATATTCAGGTCAGTTCACCGCCTTTGGTATGGCTTGTTTCATTATGAATATGATTCATCATGACTGAGAATAATTATTATCATTTTTTAGAGTAAAGGAAGAATTTGATTTTTTTATGTCTTCTCAGTAAAACAATAAATAAATATAATAAATAAATAAATAATAATAATAATAATAATAAATAATAATAATAATAATAATAATAATAATAATAATAATAATAATAATAATAATAATGTAAAGTATTAGCATTTGTTTATACTGGTACATGTTGTTCAGGACGAAAGTGGTATAGGTAAAAAATAAATTAATGTCATGGTTACTCGGAATGTAACTATTATTATTATAATTATTATATTATTGTTATTATTATTATTATTATTATTATTATTATTATTATTATTATTATTATTATTATATATTCAGAAAATGAACCCTATTCATAAGGGACCAGCCCACCAAAGGGGCCACTGACTTGAAATTCAAGCTTCCAAAGAATATGGTGATCATTAGGAAGAAGTCATGATGCATTGGAAGAAGTCAAGTGTATCAATAAGGAAGAATCAATATCATTAATGATCATTAAGAAGTCAATGTGATCGTTAAGGAAGAGGCAATGATTCATTAGGAAGAAGGGTCAATGATCATTATTGAAGAAATTAAGTGGGATCATTCTGAGGAATTCAATGATCATTATTGGGGAAGAAGGTTAAGTTGAATGATCTTAGGAGAAGTAAGTGATCATTAGGAAGAAGTAAGTGATCATTAGGAGGAAGTCAGTGATCGTTAGGAAGAAGTCAGTGGTCATTAGGAGGAAGTAAGTGATCATTAGGAGGAAGTAGGTTGATCATGTAGGAGGAAGTGAAGTGTATCATTAGGAGGAAAGTCAGTGATCATTAGGAAGAAGTAAGTGATCATTAGGAGGAAGTCAATGATCATTAGGAGGAAGTCAGTGATCGTTAGGAAGAAGTCAGTGATCATTAGGAGGAAGTAAGTGATCATTAGGAGGAAGTAGGTGATCATTAGGAGGAAGTAAGTGATCATTAGGAGAAGTTAAGTGATCTATCGGAAGAGTAAAGTGATCATTAGGAGGAAGTAGGTGATCATTAGGAGGAAGTAAGTGATCATTAGGAGGAAGTAAGTGATCATTAGGAAGAAGTAAAGTGATCGTAGGAAAGAAGTAAGTATCATTAGGCGGAAGAAGTGCTAATAGGAGAAAGTCAGTATCATTAGATAGAGACAGTAAGATGAGGCAAAGGAAAATACAGAAAGAAGAGATACCACATTTTAAAAAGAAATAGATTGATAAATAGATGAAAATGTATTAAAATGCAAGAATAATAGTAGTATTAGGGTGGCAATGCGTTACATCTTCACTTGAACTTAAACATTAAACATTTTTTATAGTCCAGCGGAGCAGCCAGCCCAGTACCTTTGTCCAACCCAGTACGGTGAGGGTCTCACAGTATCTCACTTTCCTGCAATACTGTGGATTGGGCTTCCTGCCAGGGATATTGATTCAGATGCGGATGTCTTTTGCTTTTGGGTGCCATTGCCGTAGCTTTTTTTTTTTTTTTTTTTTTTTGCTGCAGGCGTTTCTAGACGAAGCCCCGTATTGCTGGTATACAATAATGGCTAAGGAAGTTGGCGTTGGTTGGGCTGAGTCCTGGAGGTCCATGCCTGGCTTACTCAGCAATTTCAAACCCGGTGTTGTGGTTAGTGTCGTGGTATGCCCCCTCAGATGTGGCAGGTTAGCGTCTTCCCCAGAGCGATGAAAAAATCACTGGCCCTGAATCATGATCAGTTACTGCTGCAGTGTTGGGAAGTCTTGAGCGGTGGGAGGTTAAAACCGACATTCCTTTGAAGCTTTGAATTCCAAGTTAGTGGCCCCTTTTGTGTGCTTGTTCCATGTGAATAGGTTTCATCTACTGAAATAATAATAATAATAATAATTAATAATAATAATAATAATAATAATAATAATAATAATAATAATAATTAATTATATTATTATTATTATTATTATTATTATTATTATTATTATTATTATTATTATTATTATATTATTAATAAAATAAGAATAGGTGAACTTTTAATATTTCCAGCTCTATTTGGAAGGAAGGCTGCTCTCAGTTCATCACTAGGATAAAATATACAGGCAAATATAGTAGGACATTATATACATGCTGTTTCTTATAGTCCTAAAATGATTCGGTTGTCCTTGAATGCCATCTCAGTGAGTTCAAAAAGGGAATATAAATACAATAAAACTGCACGCTCTTCCTAGCAGTATGTTTTGTCTACGTTTATAAACAGCTTATGTGTTCGTATAAATATAGGTAAAAAGAAACTTTTTATACTGCCCATAGATTGGTAATACACACACACGCACGCACACACACACACACACACACACACACACACACACATATATATATATATATATAATATATATATAATATAAGATATAGATAGATATATAATATTATATATTATAATTTTGTACTAACTTTTTAAACTCTGGGTAATCTGGTTTAGCCTGGGATCAAATTAAGTGAAAATTTGCATTAAAGTTACTCTCAGCAAAGAATATGAAATTCTGGTAAAAAAAAAAAAATTGGAAACATCTAAATGATAGATTTACTCTCCTGAAACAAAGACACAAAGAAAGGCACAAAGAAACTAAAAGCAGAGAAAGTGAAAGTAAAAGTGAAAGTGAAAGTGCTCTCAGAGCCGTGGTCAACAGATCCATTTGCTACTGTGCTGCTGACTTTCACCCCGGATAATTTTCAGGGGGGCCATAAATCCAGGCGCAGCGGAATTACATTTATTTTGCCGACTGGATGTTTTATTGCCTAGATTTATGACTTCGAATTATACTCACACTGCATGAAATTATATTCATTCTGGTATCACAGTCTTGATTTGTTGTTGAATCGAATTATTTGTGTACTTTTCTGGTGTTCAATTTAGTTTACTTTTAAGACATTTT
>NC_087220.1:66430877-66433377 GCF_015104395.2 Macrobrachium nipponense
AAGTATTAGATTTACTGTTGTCACATTGGCGTGAAATCAGGCAAGGTAAGCCTCTTCGTTAGCTTATAATAAATGCATATATATATATATATATATATATATATATATATATATATATATATATATATATATATATACATTTAAATAAAGTAAAATGACGAGAATCGAAAGGCCTTGAAGCGGTACTCCTCTGTTGTACTTTCATTCGTGGCTTTTGCCTTTATTTATATATTTATCATGTTCCAAAATTTTCGTGATTGAGTTATACATACATACACACACACACACACATACACACACACACACACACACACATATATATATATATATATATATTGATATATATATATATATATATATATATATATATATATAATATATATATATATATATATAAAATCTACTTGTCACATTTACCATACAAGTATGTAATTTTAATAACCACAATGGCCTCTTAACATCTCAAATTCTTCAAAATTGTTTGGATACGCTTGTCTCTAGAAAGCCCTAGACCCAAAAGCAAGAATAATTAGTCATTCTGGCGCCCTGCAGCAGAATTCGAACCCGCACCGGAAGTATCGGAACAATATTTACCAGTTTTTTTTATGATAGAGCGGGGCGCAGATACTTTAAAATTAATTCTCTCTCTCTCTCTCTCTCTCAACTGTAAAAGTTGTTTTTATTACCCCCATTGTCTTCCATCTTCCATCTTATTTTATCCCTGATAAGGATACGTGATAGTTATTTTATCTTTTGTATTGATATATTGGATCATTTTTCCCGATTGCAAGCGCCGTTTTAATGTGAGATGAATATATATAATATATATATATATATAGATATTATATTATATATATATATATATATATATATATATATATATATATATATATATATTTATATATATATATATATATATATATATATATATACATATATAAAAATATAAATTCTTAAAGACATAGCTTCCATACAGTAGGAAAATAATTGATAGACCTGATATACTTTTGACAGTCAGTTATGACTGCGCGCGCGCACACGCGTATTTGTGCTGTTGTGTCTGCCTGTGTACATGTTTGCGTCGGTGTGCCTGTGTACGTGCGTGTATGTGTATGTGTGTGTGTGTATCTGAGAGTTCGGCACACAACGCCCAGACCTTCCCATTGTCAAAGGAGGCTTTTATCTTTTTCTCCAATCACTAGGTTTTCTAAAAAGCTCCCTAAAACATCACTATCATTATAGACTCCAACACCCCCCCCCCCCCCCCCCCCCGTCTCCTTCAGCCGATGAGAGGGGGGCCATGGATCCGAATTCGGTTTCTTTTTCTGAATCGTCGCTTTGGACGTGACTATTGGGCGCGAGAGAAATGGTTCTCGGGTTTTTCCATTGATTCCCCCCATTTTTTGAAATGGTAAGGAGAGAGAGAGAGAGAGAGAGAGAGAGATTGTTCTCGCCCCTTACAGAGCTGATTTTTTCATGGACACTCAAGTTTTTGTAATAGTAAGGAGAGAGAGAGAGAGAGAGAGAGAGAGAGAGAGAGAGAGAGAGAGAGAGAGAGAGAGAGTGTGTCTCACCAATGACGTATGAATATTAAATATTACTATTGCCTCGATTGGGTAATGTTCAATCAAAATTGATGCGACACATTACTATTTATGATTAATTTAATAAAATATTAAGATAAGAAAATATCAAATGAATTTTATATCAAAGATGTTAATGGTCAGGGGGTGGTAAATTTAACTATTTCCAATATTTTAATATGATCTTTCTTCTTGATAAATATATGTCAGGATTTCAGACAGTTTCTGTTTTATATGAAATTATTACTCGAGTTTAGTTTTTTATTTTTTCAAATTATGAAGTTTATATGAATTCTAGCTATCCCATACATATTCTGTTCGTCTCCATAATATATATATATATATATATATATATATATATATATATATATATATATATATATATATACATATACGTATATATATATATATATATATATAATATATATGATATAATATATTATATAAAATATATGCATTAAGCTACAAATGCCCTTTAATATCAAATTCGTTCTACCGCGGAATATCTGAAGGGGGATCTTTTTAGTTGATAGTAATTTCGTCCTCTCATGGATTCGACCAGCGCACAGAGGAGAAATTAGGACTTCAGTAAAGTTACCGACTCGGCCAACAAGAGGGGTATAAGTTGATACCGATTCCGACCTTACAAATCACTGTCGAGCTCATATATAACTAAATATATATATATAATTATATATATTTTGTATCTATGTATATAATATATATATATATACAATATATATAGTATATATACATTCATATATATATAATATATATATATAGATATATATATATATATATTATATATATCTATATATATCTATACTATATATATATATATATAGATATACTATACATATATATATGGCTATATATATATATATATATATCTATATATATATATATATATATATATA
>NC_087220.1:66438377-66443377 GCF_015104395.2 Macrobrachium nipponense
CAAAGACTTTCCAGGAATGTTTAAAGTTTCCAGGAAGGTTAAAAGACATTCCAGGAAGGTTGAAAGACCTTCCAGGAAGGTTGAAAGACCTTCCAGGAAGGTTTAAAGAGTTTCCAGGACGGTTTTAAGAGTTTCCAGTAAGGTTAAAGACCTTCCAGAACGGTTTAAAGACCTTCCAGGAAGGTCAAAGAACTTCGGGAAGATTTAAAGAGTTTCCAGGAAGGTTTAAGACCTTCCAGGAAGGTTAAATGACCTTCCATAAAGGCTAAAGACCTTCGACCTTCCAATAAGGTGGAAGACTTTCCAGGAAAGATTAAAGACCTTCCAGTAAGGCTTAAAGAGTTTCAAGGAAGTTTAAGGAAACTTCCATAAACGCAAAAGACCTTCCAGGAAGGTTGAAAGGCGTTCCAGGAAGGTTGAAAGGCGTTCCAGGAAGGTTACACGAGTCAAGTCGAAGGAGCGAGGCAATTTTTCGGGTAATTTGCTGAGGGAGTTACTTCCAGATCATAAACAGGTGTACGTGCACCGCATTCATACCAAGATCGTTTAGATGCTTTAAAAATATCACCGATAATTTTCATTTCGTTCAGGGGAAACAGCTGTTTGGTCTTACTGCTCTGTAACAGATGTTAGGAGTAGTTTTTTTTTCTTTGGGCTTGGCAAAATTGCACTTCGTTTTTTAAAGTAACTTTTTAATATTGTAACCCAACTCAACAACAATAACAAGACAATTATAATTGTTATTTAAAACTTTAATGATGAATAGAGAACAAGATCATTGGTATGACTATTTCCATATCTTTTAATTCAATATTTCGTTTATAGTTTTCTGTAAAAGAAAACTATTGAGATGGCGTTTTGTCTGTCCGTCCGCCCTCAGATCTTAAAACCTACTGATGCTAGAGGGCTGCAAATTGGTATGTTGGTCGTCCACCCTCCAGTCACCAGACATACGGAATTGCAGCCCTGTAGCCTCCTCATTAGTTTTGATTTGATTTAAGGTTAAAAATTAGCCATAATCTTGCGTCTGGCACCGCAACAACACAGGCCTTCTCCGGGTGGATGGTGGCCGAGAGTTTCATACAGGATTATACGCTGTACGGAAAATTCGATTGGCAATTTTTACTTGTCTTTTTCATAATCCCAAATTGCTTGTTGAATTTGGCAACGTACTCTCAGACGGATTTTTCTCTCATTGACGTGATATCCAGGCCTATGTTACGTAAATCCTTATATCTTTACATAGACCTACACATTTACTTTTTTCCCCCGATGAAAGAATTCCTCGTGTTAGAGCCAGCCTTCCATTAGCTCTTATGATTAGAGTTGCCATTTCGAAATTATGAGACGATGTTTTGCCTTGACTGTCTAATGTTCAAATGTGAGAGAGAGGGAGAATACGCGTAATTTAAATCAGAGAGAGAGAGAGAGAGAGAGAGAGAGAGAGAGAGAGAGAGAGAGAGATCTAAGAACAAACGTCATCCTAATGAGAGAGAGAGAGAGAGAGAGAGGGGAGGGAGAGAGAGAGAGAATAAACATTAGTTTAATGAGAGAGAGAGAGAGGAGAGAGAGAGAGAGAGAGAGTAAGCATTGAGTAAGCAGAGTTTATGAGAGAGAGAGAGAGAGAGAGAGAGAGAGAGAGAGAGTAGCCTAGTTGTTTAATGAGAGAGAGAGAGAGAGAGAGAGAGAGAGAGAGAGAGAGAGAGAGAGAGAGAATAAGCGTTAGTTTAATGAGAGAGAGAAGGAGAGAGTCTAAGAATAAGCGTCAGCTTAATCAGAGAGAGAGAGAGAGAGAGATAATCAGCAACTTAAGATTAATCGTTGTTATTGTGTCAAGTAACAATCCATCTAACATCAACAATCGTTTCATACACTCAGTAAAAGGCAAAAATCTAGGGCTGTTAGACTGTCCTTAATGTCATTATTGACTTTATCTTATATCCTAACGATTTTTATTTCTAGAAGCAGTTATCAATGAAGCAACTGAATACAAAGCAATAATTTGTTTCGTTTTTATGTATCTCATAATTTAGTGAATTTTAAAACGTAAAATTTTGAATTCAGTGTTATGGTTTTATTGTCATTTTTAAGTATTCCTCCGTTTAATTTTGTCGTATAAACTCATTTTAACCTGCATTTAGAAAATAATGATGACGCATTTTTTATAATCTCACCTTAATATATTATACACAAAAAATATGCGCTTTCATTTTCATTGTCATTTCAGTGTTTTCCATCGTTTAATATTATAATATACAAAAAAATATACGCTTTCATTTTCATTGTCATTTCAGCGTTTTCCTTCGTTTAATATTATAATATACACAAAAAATATACACTTTCATTATCTTGGTCATTTCAATGTTTTCTATCGTTTAATATTATAAGATACAAAGAAAAATATACGCTTTCATTTTCACTATCATTTCAACGTTTTCCATCGTTTAGTATTGTCATTTAAAGTAATCTCCAGAATCATGGTTTTGTTTCCAATACTCACTAAATATACACACACACCAAAAAAATTCTCGTAACTGAATCAGGTTATTTCAGATATACCAAATAAATCAGGCCACGCGAATTACCGCTAATTACCCGGAGGATTTCGGGATGAAACCGTTTATAATCTATTTAAAAAAAAAAAAGTCTATTTCAGGGTGATCGCTGCCACCACAAATATTTATTAATTATGACCTACATTTTTTTTTTTATTTTTTTTCCAGCAACAAAAATATTTCGGTCGCGATGTGACATTTTCACAAATTATTATTATTCCCCGGTTTATGAAAAAAGGACGATGAAGGTCGATTTTTTTTTTTTTATTTAATTTTAATTTTTTTTTTTTTTGGGGGTTTTTTTTTTTTTTGGGGGGGCGGGTGTCATTTCTTTGGACTGAAATTGAACCCTAATTGATACCATGTTATTTTTTAATAATTCTAATTTTTTTCTGGACGTCTAAATCCAGTGTTGAGTTTCTTTCTGAGAGAGAGAGAGAGAGAGAGAGAGAGAGAGAGAGAGAGAGAAAGAAATGGGGTCATATTTAAAGCTCTTTCAACTCATTGTTATATCGTTTGTTTGTTGGGCGTAAGTTATGTATTCTCTGTAAGTTTGTTTGTTTGTGTGTATGGTGTTTTTACGTCGCATGAAACCAGTGGTTATTCAGCAACGGGACCAACGGCTTTACGTGACTTCCTAACCACGTCGAGAGTGAACTTCTATCACCAGAAATACACATCTCTCACCCCCTCAGTGGAATGCCCGGGAATCGAACTCCTGGCCACCGAGGTGGCACGCCAACACCATACCGAGCACGCCACTGAGGCGCTCATGTATTCTCTGTAGTTATTTTAAGTCATTGATGGGAATTTGTATCTCTTTGATATGAGTTACTTAATACGATCAAATTTAGGAGGCTTTGTAGTGAACTTGAGTATTTTATGTAAAGTTCATTTTTTGTTTTTTGTATAAGAATATTTATTACTTAAAAAATGATCAGTTTGTCACATACAAATGAAAAAATGAATTGGATTTTGAACGTTCCATGTTCTCATTGTAGCAAAACCCCGTTCGGATGTTTTAATTTTGCATATTTGATAGGACAGTTCTTATTAAGCACGGGTTCCTTCCAAATTGCTGCCTTCAAGGACCTGAAAATTAATTATGGAATGGAAATTATTGCAGTGCAGAGTTTAAGGTTTGAATCTAAGCGTTTTATTCGGCAAATTAATTTTGATTTACATTGTAGCATTCAAAAAACGAAAAAGGATTCTTTGTAGTGTTTCTCGAGTAAGGTTACCAATTTGTTCGAATATACAGAAACATTATTTAAATCAGTGTCATAATCTATTTAAAAAAAATACTACAGGGTGCCCCCGCCCCTACACACACACACACACACACACACACACACACAAACAGGAAATTTGGTACAGTTGTTTGTTGTTAACAGGAACGTTGTTAAAACAGAACACAAACTGGATAAACTGCGGCATCCTGGAATTAAAGAAGGAATTAGAAAACTTATGTGTTAGTTAATTTTTTTTTTAGTTCACTGGTAAATTAAAATACATGGGAAAATGCGTGTGTAAAAAAAATATTTGTTTAGCTGTATAACAACTCAGAAGGGGCCGAGGACACACACACACACACACACACACGACCATTTAAATGTAAATCGCTGGTCGTCTAACCTTAACTGAGAGTGACTGCGATACGTTTGGGATCGCGGCTTCAAGTCTTTGATGGCCGGGGCGTCGTTGTTTGGCTTAACTACCTCTTGATTGGTTTGACCTCTTAATAGGTCTGACTCGACGAGGCCAGGCTCCGAATTCTAAGGACAGAATTGCCTGTGGAGCGATATTGTTCGTTGATGTATTTGTGTGTGAATGCACGATTCTAAAAGCATTCGTTAGCTACAGTTGTCGAGTACGACTGTAAGTGGACGAAATGATCAATGCAAATAGCTTTTTTAATTTTTTTTCTATATATCACTGAACTGCTGCTTCTCTTTGCTGTTTATCACTTATTGTACTTTTATGTATTCACTGTATTCACTGTTATTTTCCTTTGATTCTTCTACGTCAGTAGAGGGTAAGGATTCAACCTTACTAATTGTGTCAATCATAGCCTCACCTTAGGTGCCTGGTACTTCACAAGATAACATATTATCTTGTCTGATGTTGTTAAAACATTAGAACAAGAAGTGTACGCACGTTAATAAATCATACTTAAAACATCATGATGTTGCTAAAAAACACTAGAACATGAAGTCTACTCCAGCTAGCAGATCATAATTCGTAATTCGTCATGGATATATTTGTACGTGTGCCCCAGATTTACAAACCTGTCTTTACAAACGTCCAAAGGCATTATCTACAAAACAATAATAATTACGAGCACACTTTGTGAATCCATTCAAGTCCCCAATGACTTGAGTAAGAGCGAAAGTCTCTCTCTCTCTCTCTCCCCCCAAGAGGTTTTAAAACTCGAAGAAGGAGGAG
>NC_087220.1:66445877-66455877 GCF_015104395.2 Macrobrachium nipponense
TTAATTTGTAGACTTGATTTCAGCTCTTATCCTTTGAATGTCTTAGTATCCAAATATTCCAATTTTTTAAATTTTATTTTGAGCATGTTAATTTAGACGGTGGTGTAAGGTGGACCGCCCTTCTTGCCCCCACCTCTCTCTCTCTCTCTCTCTCTCGTGAAATTTCTAGCAATAGTGTTGGAAACGAGGGTATATTTCATAAGCTTATCTACTAGAGAGAGAGAGAGAGAGAGAGAGAGAGAGAGAGAGAGAGAGAGAGAGAGAGAGAGGTTCAACTAAATTGGAAAGGGTATTATCCGTGTCTAAGATTCCCCGGCTGAGGAATTGTGTCTTTTTCAGATGGTAGGAATTTCTTGAGCTAAAGAAAATAAATGTTTACATTTATTTTGTATTTATTTATTTATTATTTTATTATATTATTAATATTTTTTATATTGTTTATTTATTTATAATTTTAGTTTTCATTTTAACGTTTTAGCTATTATTTTTATTAATTTTTTATTTATTTATTTATTTTACATTTTTTTTTTATTTTTTCCAGGAATGATCTTCTTTGCGCTTGTTTATATCATTCTTGTAAAGGCCACTTTAGTTGATAGAGAAATAATTCTCTCTCTCTCTCTCTCTCTCTCTCCTCTACTCGCCTCTCCTCTTCTCCTCTCTCTCTCTCTCTGCAGATAACTGAATAGCCTTCTGTGAGCATGAGACTGTCGTCCTTTTTTTTTTTTTTTTTTTTTTTTGTCGCTTCAGAATATCCGACACAATAGAGCCATGATGAGGGAACCAAAGTTTGAAGGCCCTAAATATGTCGCCGCAGTGATTCTAACCTTCCCCCCCGCCAAGAAATGAGAAATATATTTCCTCTCTTGTCTTCCACAAAAAAAAAAAATAATATATCTTAAAATTAGTATGCAATCGGTTATCTGAATTCCCTTAAAAATCATATATATATATATATATATATATATATATATATATATATATATATATATATATATATTATATAGATATATAATTATAATATATAATATATATATCTATATGTATGATGTATAGATTTAAATATTATAATTTTGAACCTTTGAACTTGTGGCAGAAAAAACTGAAAACGTCAACACTGCCATGAAAGAGTACCCACTAAGTGGAACCTCCTACGAGTTGGATACATCACCCCCACACCCACCCTCCGCGCCAAGAAGCAGGTATCACCTCTCCTCAACTTAACAGAGGGGAAATCAGAGTTGGTATTGAAAGGCGAAAAAGGAAAATTAAATTTAGAGGGTTTCATTGACCTTTGACCTTTTTAGGGGCGTCTCGCCTCCGTCGGGTTTCGTTAATTTGCAGCGAGGTAAAAGACTCGCGGAGAGAGAGAGAGAGAGAGAGAGAGAGAGAGAGAGAGAGAGAGAGAGAGAGAGAGACGAATACTGTGTTCATCTCTGGAACCAGATCCGCTCACGTAAGACTTCGCGGGAAATTACAAGGGCGATATTTCATGGAATAGAGACAATTAGCAGGTTTCCAATATTCACCTTTTATTCCAGTTTGCTATCGGATTCCATGGAAGAGTGGCTGGAACGGAATTGAACGCCGTTAGCGGACGTGCGTTGTTTTATGACGTTCTAAAGGTTGTAGATATGGAAAGAAACTGAACACGAGACTAATGAAGAGTTTATTTGTGGTTATCTCCGTTTCTCTTTGAAGGTGAACCGTTTTTATTTTGATTGAATTTGTCTTGAGAAAAATGTGAATTCTCAGAATGTTTGTCGTTCTGGGGTTCAGACCTTGTCAGGGTTCAGACCTTGTTAAAGAGAGAGAGAGAGAGAGAGAGAGAGAGAGAGAGAGAGAGAGAGAGTTGATTTTTGAAGTTGAAAATATCTCTTTGATGTATTTGAGCTTAAGAAAGAGATCATCGTGAAGAAAACCGCTCTGAGGTTATTGAAATCCAGATTCAAAACTCTCTACTCTCTCTCTCAAGCTATAAGACTATTCATACCAAACTCTTTACTATTCATTATTCACTTTTCCCAACATTGTCTATCAAGCGTCTTCCTCAGGTTCATTTTATAATAAAACTGAGAGAGAGAGAGAGAGAGAGAGAGAGAGAGAGAGAGAGAGAGAGAGAGAGAGAGAGTGATGATCCTGAAATTGATCGATGAAAATGTTTATTCGGTGACACACGTACATTAAAATCGTGACAAGTTTGTTTACAAGCCTCGTTGGAAAGCAGGTGATTTTACTTTGAAAGAAATAGTAGTTCTTATGAAACTACTGAAGGTGATTCTGTTATATAAGATGTCTGGATACGAAAACAGCTTTGTTGCGTTTATTATATAAATGATCTACTGTCAACACTATCTATAAACACAGTTTGATCTTGACTGTAATTTGAACTGGACTACAAACTTTAGGCCTAAAACCAAGCACTGGGACCTGTGAGGTCATTCACCTTGAAAATAATGCCGAAACAATTGTTACGAGAGGGTGGAAAGTCAGACGGAAGAAAGAGAATATGAACAGAGGCATAGTAAAAATGAGAAGGGATGCTGCAAAGAACCTTGAGTAATGCCTACAGTGCACCGCGTAAGGTACACTGACAGCACTAACCGTCCCTATGGAGATTTCGATTTTGACATAGAATCTGCAGAGACTGAACTCAATCATTTAAAAGATACAGCCATTTGTTTGTAAGATCACTTAGTAGAGAAGGACCACGGGAATTGTGATGCCAAGACTGTTTGATATGATGTCTCTTATTGTTAATTTCAAGGAAACTAAAAGAACAAAAAAATGCTAAATTATGAACAAGTGCTGTAAAGTTACAGGTATGTGCTCCTTCTCATAAAAACGAGCAATATTCACGTTGATTAAAATTAAAGTTTATTTTACTATCGAATTTGCAGATTAGAATAATTGGATTACGAATTTTGGCCCAGAACAATTGCTTTCTTTTGTTCTCGGAGCGGCCTGTAATGAGGAGGAAAATACAGGAATAAAAGTATTCCATTTCAAAAGAGTTATGGACATCTTTATACCTCTTAATTATCATCATTTTCTTGTTATGCTTCTCTTCCGTGGCTCTAGTAATTACCTGATATCTGTGCATTAGTCTTGAGGGAAGATAAAGAAATAGTACCCAGTTCTGTCGCAAATCAGTTAGTTTTTGTTTCTTCTACTTGAGAGATTACTTATAAAGTTTGCTCTCCTTCACAGAGGAGCTACTGGCAGCATCTTTGGAAAATGTCACTGAGATCACTATTCATTTTATTTGTGAATCGACTTACGCTATTTATAATGTTCTGTTAGAACTTGATTGAAGAAATGTTATTTAATTATCAACAGCTTATCTGAAGATATCTTAAGAACTATTTCTTTTTCATATGTGGAGCTAAAAATGGTATTTTTTATAATAGAATTAGGTTTTATATATATACTTAACAAGTAATTACTTATGGGAGCATAATCGTCAGCTAAGTAATCACTTGGTAAGTTACCTATATAAAACTTACCATTACATAAGTATTTGTAAAATGATGCCTGGGTTTTTGGAACACCCGATTAAACTGGCAAGCACACTCATATTAGGAATTGAAATCTCAAAAAAAAGAAAAAAAAAAACTCATGAGTCATAAGTGATAAATTTATATAAAATTATCGCATACGTTCCACCGAATAAAATCCGAGTTAAGAAATGCATTGACCACAGAAACCAGGAAAGAGAGAACAGACAACATCTATATGACAGACTAACACGAAAAAAAGATTCCGAGTCAGTAAGGAAGACATGACCTCGGGTCATCAGGGCCAGGCATCATTTGTCACCCATTTCTAGAAATAGCCTCTTGTGTGGCAGCAATTAAAGCCATGTGGGGTTTCGAGGACCATAAATATCGCAATCAGGCTTCCCCCCCAGGCGGGGATTTAGGGGACCAGGGGAAGAACTACTTAATCATGATTTCGCGGATCAGATATCACGAGAGAGAGAGAGAGAGAGAGAGAGAGAGAGAGAGAGATTCCTATGATGTTCTTGGAATCGTATATGTGGTGAAGAAAAAAGAAAGGAGGTAAGAAATCGCCATGAGAGAAGTAGTCACGGGAGAGCGCGTCTTGTGATGTGATTGAAATCGCTCATAAATGGGAAAGAAAAATTTAGCTTTTGATATCAAGGGTCTTGACGGAAGGAAAGGGGTGAGGTGGGGTGAGGGAGGATAACCCTCTGACAAAGTAAAAAATAAATTCAGGCTCGTGAACCTCATTAAAGTCTGTCTTGATTTCTAAGGCTTTAGGAAATGTCAGTGGTTTTTGTCAGACCGAAAATTATGTTGATCATCAGAAACGCAATTTACCACCTTTGCTAATTGTTTCTTATTGACTCTCAAGTTTTTTATACCTCTTAATTATTTAGTGAATTTTAAAACGTAAAATTTTGAATATTTTCAGTGTTATGGTTTTATTGTCATTTTCAAGTATTCCTCCGTTTAATTTTGTCGTATAAACTCATTTTAACCTGCATTTAGAAAATACTGATGATGCATTTTTTATAATCTCACCTTAATATATTATACACAAAAAATATGCGCTTTCATTTTCACTGTCATTTCAGTGTTTTCCATCGTTTAATATTATAATATATATAAAAATATACGCTTTCAATTTCATTGTCATTTCAATGTTTTCCATCGTTTAATATTATAATATACAAAAAAATATAAGCTTTCATTTTCATTGTCATTTCAATGTTTCCATCGTTTAATATTATAAAATACAAAGGAAAATATACACTTTAATTTTCATTGTCATTTCAATGTTTTCCATCGTTTAGTATCGTCATTTAAAGTAATCTCCAGAATCATGGTTTTGTTTCCAATACTCACTAAATATACACACACAAAAATTCTCGTAACTGAATCAGGTTATTTCAGATATACCAAATAAATCAGGCCACGCGAATTACCGCTAATTACCCGGAGGATTTCGGGATGAAACCGTTTATAATCTATTTAAAAAAAAAAGTCTATTTCAGGGTGATCGCTGCCACCACAAATATTTATTAATTATGACCTACATTTTTATTTTATTTTTTTCCCAGCAACAAAAATATTTCGGTCGCAATGTGACATTTTCACAAATTATTATTATTCCCTTCCCCCCCCCCGGTTTATGAAAAAAAGGACGATGAGGGTCGATTTTCTTTTATTTAATTTTAATTTTTTTTTGTTGGGGGGGGGGGGGGCGGTGGGGGGGGGGGGGGGGGGGAGAGACGGGGGTGTCAATTCTTTGGACTGAAATTGATCCCTAATTGATACCATGTTATATTTTAATAGTTCTAATTTTTTTTCTGGACGTCTAAATCCAGTGTTGAGTTTCTTTTTGAGAGAGAGAGAGAGGAGAGAGAGAGAGAGAAATGGGGTCATATTTAAAGCTTTTTCAACTCATTCTTATATCGTTTGTTTGTTGGGCGTAAGTTATGTATTCTCTGTATGTTTGTTTATTTGTTTGTATGGTGTTTTTACGTCGCATGGAACCAGTGCTTATACAGCAACGGGACCAACGGCTTGACGTGACTTCCTAACCACGTCGAGAGTGAACTTCTAACACCAGAAATACACATCTCTCACCCCCTCAGTGGAATGACCGGGAGTCGAACTCGCGCCCACCGAGGTGGCACGCCAACACCATACCGAGCACGCCACTGAGGCGCTCATGTATTCTCTGTAGTTATTTTAAGAGTCATTGATAGGAATTTGTAGCTCTTTGATATGAGATACTTAATTCGATCAAATTTAGGAGGCTTTTGTAGTGAACTTGAGTATTTTATGTAAAGTTCATTTTTTGTTTTTTGTACAGGAATATTTATTACTTTAAAAAAATGATCAGTTTGTCACATACAAATGAAAAAATGAATTGGATTTTGAACGTTCCATGTTCTCATTGTACCAAAACCCCGCTCGGATGTTTTGATTTTGCATATTTGATAGGACAGTTCTTATTAAGCACGGGTTCCTTCCAAATTGCTACCTTCAAGGACCCGAAAATTAATTATGGAATGGAAATGACTGTAGTGCAGAGTTTGAGGTTTGAATCTAAGCATTTTATTCGGCAAATTAATTTTTATTTACATTGTAGCATTCAAAAAACGAAGAAGGATTCTTTGTAGTGTTTCTCGAGTAAGGTTACCAATTTGTTCGAAAATACAGAAACATTATTTAAATCAGTGTCATAATCTATTTAAAGAAAATACTACAGGGTGCCCCCGCCCCTATACACACACACACACACACACACACACACACACACACAAAAGAAGGAAATTTGGTACAGTTGTTTGTTGTTAACAGAAACATTGTTAAAGCAGAACACAAAGTGGATAAACTGCGGCATCCTGGAATTAAAAGAAGAAGGAATTAGAAAACTTATGTGTTAGTTATTTTTTTTTTTAGTTCACTGTTAAATTAAAATACATGGGAAAATGCGTGTGTAAAAAAATACATTTTTTTTTTGCTGTATAACAACTCAGAAGAGGCCGAGGACACACACACACACACACACGACCATTTAAATGTAAATCGCTGGTCGTCTAACCTTAACTGAGAGTGACTGCGATACGTTTGGGATCGCGGCTTCAAGTCTTTGATGGCCAGGGCGTCGTTGTTTGGCTTAACTACCTCTTGATTGGTTTGACCTCTTAATAGGTCTGACTCGACGAGGCCAGGCTCCGAATTCTAAGGACAGAATTGTCTGTGGAGCGATATTGTTCGTTAATGTATTTGTGTGTGAATGCACGATTCTAAAAGCATTCGTTAGCTACAGTGGTCGAGTACGACTGTAAATTGACGAAACGATTAATGCATTTTTTTTATTTTTATCTTTCCATTTATCTAGAAGTGATGTCACTGAACTGCTGCTTCTCTTTGCTGTTTATCACTTATTGTACTTTTATGTTATATTCTGTATTCACTGTTATTTTCCTTTGATTCTTCTACGTCAGTAGAGGGTAAGGATTCAACCTTACTAATTGTGTCAAGCATAGTCTCACCTTAGGTGCCTGGTACTTCAAAAGATAGCATATTATCTTGCCCGATGTTGTTAAAACATTAGACCATTTATCTTGTCCGATGTTGCTAAAATATTAGAACATTAAGTGTACGACAGCTTAATAAATCCTATTTAAAACATCATAATGTTGTTAAAAAACACTAGAACATGAAGTCTACTCCAGCTAGCAGATCATAATTCGTAATTCGTCATAGATATATTTGTACGTGTGCCCCAGATTTACAAACGTCTTTACAAACGTCCAAAGGCATTATCTACAAAACAATAATAATTACGAGCATACTTTGTGAATCCATTCAAGTCCCCAATGACATGAGTAAGAGCGAAAGTCTCTCTCTCTCTCTCTCTCTCTCTCTCTCTCTCTCTCTCTCCAAGAGGTTTTAAAACTCGAAGAAGGAGGAGAACCTTTCTCCCTCGGAATTCCTCAAGTTGGGACGTTCAGCTCGAGGACGGTCGTGATGTATGGCACCGCTTCTTGAATATATTATCAAGAGGAGGTGGAGGAGGAGGAGGAGGAGGAGGAAAGATTTTCCTCCTCCCCAAACCACCCCTTCCTTCTTCTTCTTCTTCTTCTTCTTCTTCTTCTTCTTCTTCTTCCACAGGACTTCTCTTCGTGGCTTTCAGCTGCTCCCACGAATGTAGGTCAGCCTTTCGAACCCACATAAAGCTTTCGTAAATGTGAATTATCTGTTGTTATTATTATGAGTTTTCGTTGGAGTTTCAAGGTGGTGGTTCTTTGGTGATGACAGTGGGGAGTTTGATGATAATAATAATAATAATAAAATAATAATAATAATAATAATAATAATATAAAAAAGTATGGCTACTTCAGCAGCGTTACACTTGTAGAGATTCTTCTCTATTTTGCGAATATTCGCGGCTTTTTCCGTGCTACTTAAACAGGCTAGTAGAGCGCCTATAGAGTCATGGTAAAATACAGGGTCAAAATAGTGTATATATTTGAATTTTACAGATAAACTATGATACCATAGTCATCAAAGTCATTAAACGATTTTTCTCTCTCTCTCTCTCTCTCTCTCTTCCTCTCTCTCCTCTCATCTCTCTCTCTCTCTCTTTCTTAAAGCGAGCTTTCGTCTGGAGCTGCCAGACATCCTCGGGCTGGGAAGCTGAGGGTGGACTGATCTTGGTGCGGTGTCCGTCCTCCTTATATCTGTGGCTGACAGCAGGGGGTCTGCCCCATGCTTGTCTCCTATTGGCTGGTGGCGGTGGGAGTCTTGTTTTCATTGGCTGCCTGAGCCAGGTCTTCAAGCCACTTTCTTCGGGCCGATGGTTGCGTTGCAGCATATCCTGCAGCCGCCTGGACCTCCTAAGCGGCGCTTAGGAGGTCCAGGCGGCTGCAGGATATGCTGCAACGCAACCATCGGCCCGAAGAAAGTGGCTTGAGACCTGGTCTCAGGCAGCCAATGAAAACAAGACTCACCGCCACCAGCCAATAGGAGACAAGCATGGGGCAGACACCCCTGCTGTCAGCCACAGATATAAGGAGGACGGACACCGCACCAAGATCAGTCCAACCCTCAGCTTCCCAGCCCGAGGATGTCTGGCAGCTCCAGACGAAAGCTCGCTTTAAAAGAGAGAGAGAGAGAGAGAGAGAGAGAGAGAAAATCGTTAATGACTTTGATGACTATGGTATCATAGTTTATCTGTAAAATTCAAATATATACACCTATTTTGACCCTGTATTTTACCATGACCTCTATAGGCGCTCTACTAGCCTGTTTAAGTAGCACGGAAAAAGCCGCTATTCGCAAAATAGAGAAGAATCTCTACAAGTGTAACGCTGCTGAAGTAGCCATTACTTTTAATAAAGTATGCTTGAGAGAGGGTCTGCTTCCTAAGTAACAATAATAATAATAATAATAATAATCAATAATAATAATAATTAATTATTATTATTATTATTATTATTAGTTACTATTATTATTATTATTATTATTATTATTATTATTATTATTAATAATAATAATAATAATAATAATAATAATAATAATAATAATAATTATTATTATTATTATTATTAATATTATTATTATTATTATTATTATTATTATTATTATTATTATTATTGATTTATTATGATTTCATTTTTATTTCCTTTGCTATTTTTTTTTAATTATTAATATTATCAACATAATTTAATGATAATTATCATTATTATATCATTATCAATTATTAACTATTCTAAAAGCTTACTGTAGACGTTGATAGTTTAAAATTCTTCGATTGGTTTTAAGTGCAGGTACTTATAATCTTAAGTACCTTGAAAGATTCTGTAATTATATAATACGATTAATAAGATCAGTAATGAAGCTCTAAAAAATGTTAAGAAATATTGCAAAATTTAATGAAAGCTCTGATATGTGAACAAAGTTTCATTTATTTTTGGGAAAACTTTATGCTATATAAAAATGAAGGTCCTTCATTGAATTAATCTTCAAGTTCATAGATAACGAGTTTCCCTTCTAATATTTCCATTAATACCTCTGAACAATAAACTATGCAAGTATCAACGCGGTGAATTCATTATGCCTAAAATCTAAATATCAATTAGACCTCCATAGGCCTACTGTCTGTTAACATATCCTCATTAGGGCTTACGAGATAGCTATGGTTGTAGCCCAAGCGGATTTCAATACGTAGTTGATTTACTGTTCTCTCTCTCTCTCTCTTCTCTCTCATCTCTCTCTCTCTCTCTCTCTATAGATATATATATATATATATATATATATATATATTTATTTATAATTTTATATATATAGATACATATATATATATATATATATATATATAGATATATATATATTGTGGTTTAAGGCGCGTCACTGCAGTCCTTAGTTCTTGTTGTTCCGCGGTTCGAGCCCATGGGACGGCGAACATATCAACTAATACATACCCCTTCGGTTAACATATATGATAAAATATAACA
>NC_087220.1:66460877-66463377 GCF_015104395.2 Macrobrachium nipponense
TTGCTTTTGATATCAAGGATCTTGACGGAAGGAAAGGGGTGAGGTGGGGTGAGGGAGGATAACCCTCTGACAAAGTAAAAAATAAATTCAGGAGATTGTCATGAAACGACGGCTCGTGAACCTCATTAAATTCTGTCTTGATTCCTAAGGCTTTAGGAAATGTCAGTGGTTTTTGTCAGACCGAAAATTATGTTGATCATCAGAAACGCAATTTACCACCTTTGCTAAATGCTTCTTATTGACTCTCAACTTTTTTTTTGTTTTTGTTGTATAATAATGATTAGCTCCAATCAAATTTGCATCCGTTGGTTCCGCAGGTAAACCCAAAAAGAGACCAGTCTGTAGGTCAGAGGCCTTCAGGTTCCACCTGGTAAGTAACAGAACATGGCCCCCTCCTTTCGTCAAACGGGGGACCCTTGAGGATTATTTTAATACTAAATTTGACTTTTCCTAATACTGAAAAGATACACGACTCAGCTCCTACCCTCTGCAGTTCCATGAAACCACGGGATACATTGGACAATCCATCATGTGGACATTTGGATTGGTTTGGCTCCGGGGGCTCTCGGAATGGATCGAGTGCCTTCAGAGAATTTATCTAAATGGGAGCCAGATCATATTTATATTTTTAGTATTAGAAAGAAATTAAAAAAAAAAAAAAAAAAAAACATTATTGAAGGTACTCCTCCTGGGATTCAGAAGATCGGAGCATTTTTTGGTGCTTCCCAAAAGGAGCCCAGGACCAGTATTCGAGATAGTGAGCTCCATCCCCGTCTTAAGTTTTGGAACACAGGGACGCAGATTTTGACTGGTAGCCCACCTCCTGAGTATCCCAAAAGCTAGAAAAATGATGAGGTTGCTTTGTAATACCACACCTCTGTCCTTTTTAGTGTCTCACGGCATCTTGCCAATTAAACAAGATGAAATGTGGGATTTGAACAAAAGTGACACTTCGCTGAGACAGGGACGGGATAAGGTAGTACACAGAGAATGTTCCCATTGCAGTGGCAGGCTTGTGTATTTATCGGGACAATAGGTTTTGCAAGGCATGGTACACTGAAGCAAAGATGTAATCTGACTGTCAGATAGTGGTTACTAAATGGAATATTTATAATCAAGGTTTTATATACCACATAATGATTATTTTCATCGGTTAGGTACCTACACGTGTTAGCTCTACAATTCAGGAGTATAAAGCAAAAAAAAAAAAAGTATATCTTTATGCATGTTTTCTCTGTTAACAATTATTCCTGGCGTTATTAGGGGAAAACCACTTATATGCAAGAAACACAGGGAATGCGAGAATCCGGGGCTGGGGAAAGGGGAGAATGGCGGGGGGGGGGGGGGGGGGGGGGGGGGGGGGGGGGGGGGGGGGGGGGGGGGGTGTTGTTTAAAACTTGAAGCCGCCGGAGGATCTAGCCCTAACGAAACGAGAAAAGTTGAGAGCTTAGCTCAAGGACGAATCTGATGTATGGCCTCACTTCTTGCATATGAAATCAGGAGAGAAAGGTGTGTAAGTCGAAAGTACCTAAACCCCCCCACCCCCCACCCCCACCCCCACCCCAAAACCGGCCCACAAACACACACCCCCATTCTACCCCCATTCACCCAAAACCAAATATTTTTTTCGCTCTTGTCTTGCTCGTTTGAAAATAGTGATTATGACATCTTTTGAAGTTTTAATCCCTGTCTCTCGTTGGACAAGGTTGATAAGTAAATATAAGTCTGTATGTCCCGATATTTCTTCAAGCCATAAATCATTTAATGGTAGTAATGAATAGTTACAGGTTCAATTTAGCCGTTCGTATTTCTTGGATTATTTCTATTTGCTGGGAAATTATTGTATTTATTTAACTTTCGAACAGAATTGCTCGAAGTGGAGGTTTCGCATTTGTTCGTATTTGATAACGATGGTAGTTAAGCTTTAGATCACTGTCGACAGATTTCCTGTTTGGTCAGCTTCCATTTATGAAATTCCAGGTAAAGAACTTTCACAGCCTAGAGTTGTTCAGAGCTTATGCCTCTGCGATCAATTTATCCTTTAGTTTTCGAGTGGATTTCCTTTCACATTTCTCCTTTAGTCAGGAAATTCCTTCCTGCAGAATGCCTTTTGCAGCCGACAGAATAAAACTGGATTCCTTACTTGGCTCCTAGCACTCCCCTGAGCTGTGTATTCATGCCTGGCCTTGTGTTGGTCAGTCCAGTCTTAAGGATTACTAAAGCTAGTCCAGTACCAGGAACCAGTCGATCTATCACACGCCCCTTTCCAATTATAGGCAGATAGCAAAACCAGGCGAAATTTCAGGCAGATAGCGAAGTGCACTTAGGGACATTTGATCCCCCAGGGGTACTAAACACGGCCAAAGAGTGTAGGCGAGTCAATTTCGCCGTGTTGAGTACTAGGTCCTTGGTGGGAGGGGGGGGGGGGGATCAAATGGCCCGTAAGTGTATTTCGCTATCTGCCAGAAATTTCGGTCAGTTTTCGCGAAATGCCTGGTTT
>NC_087220.1:66468377-66475877 GCF_015104395.2 Macrobrachium nipponense
GCGCATTCGAGTCGACTCTAATCTCTGATTCAGGTCGTCAGAAACAACAACAAAGGCTGAATCAGTCATGTGCAAACTATTGCTTTCCATGAAACGCGACGCGCGCGCAGCCAGCCAGCCACGCTTTCAAAGAGATCGGTCGGCGGCTGCTGGAGCCGCTGCATAAAATGCCAGAAAGGAGAGAGAGAGAGAGAGAGAGAGAGAGAGAGAGAGAGAGAGAGATCGTCTTTCGGGGCAGAGTTGCTGTAAAAAAATGTAAGAGAGAGAGAGAGAGAGAGAGAGAGAGAGAGAGAGAGAGAGAGTGAGAAATCGTATGCCCTTTTGATGAATAAGATGAGAGAGAGAGGAGAGAGAGAGAGAGAGAGAGAGAGAGAGTATGTCCTTTCGGGGCAGAGTTCTGTAAATAAAATGTAAGAAGAGAGAGAGAGAGAGAGAGAGAGAGAGAAATCGTATGCCTTTCTGATGAATAAAATGAGAGAGAGAGAGAGAGAGAGAGAGAGATCGTCTTTCGGGGCAGAGTTGCTGTAAAAAAAAAATGTAAAGAGAGAGAGAGAGAGAGAGAGAGAGAGAGAGAAAAGAGAAATCGTATGCCTTTCTGATGAATAAAATGTGTGAGAGAGAGAGAGAGAGAGAGAGAGAGAGAGAGAGAGGAGAGAGAGAGATCGTCTTTCTGCGGGGCAGAGTTGCTGTACAAAAACCAGTCGGGGCAGAGTAAGGGAGAGAGAGAGAGAGATAGAAATCGTATGCCTTCTGATGCATAAAATAAAAGAGAGAGAAAGGCAGAGATTGTATATCTTTCGGGGCAGAGCTGCTGTAAAAAAGAATGAGAGAGAAGAGAGAGAGAGAGAGAGAGAGAGATATCGTCTGCTTTCTCCATAAACTTATTTCTTTGGAGCCACCCAGTTTGGCTTGCTGGTAATGCGCGCACGCACGCTCGCACATACATGCGTGCATTTTGAATTAATGTGTCAAGAAGCCTTGAATCCCAAATGGAGAACAAATAGTGAAACAAAGCCCTTGAGTTTATTGTGGCTATAGAAGAATTTTTTCTTTCTTTTTAAATTCGTCATAATTAAAGCACTACTTCATTTCTTGTAATTATTGATGCTACTTTCGTCATCTTTATACTTGGAATTCCTCATTGGACGAGTGGGTTGCGTGCTCGCCTATCGATTTGGTAGCCTAAGTTCGCTCCCAGCTCTGACAATGCGGATTCAGATAAATTTATCCGTTATTACATAAGGGTTATGCGTTTATCTGTTATAATTTACTTATTATTAGGATTGGCCTTCATTTCCAATTGTCTGGAGATCAAATTTTCCAAATCAGGGATTTTGGAATTCCTGGAAGTTCGCTGTGACCTAAGCTATTCCATGCAGTTCGGAACTTTTACACTTCGTTGAGAACCTGCCTACTTATACCCTTTGGTAATCATTGCTTTTTCAATTTCGTATATATTTCTATTGCATTCATTTATACATATTTATATGTATATATTCACCTAGATCAGATTGATATACTATAGGAGATTCACATCAACCGTGCATCTGATGATCAGGCCAGTCTCTTACGACGCTCCTGATTGGGTGTTGATAAACCAATCACAGGGCTGGAAACTCTCAGTCTCTCGAGAGAGTTCACATAGGCAGGATGTATGTTCCACTTCTCTTTAGAGATGCGTCTTTCAAAAGTATCCCTGAGGAGAGGTGGAACATACAACCTGCCCATGTGAACTCTCGAGAGAGACTGAGAGTTCCCAGTCCTGTGATTGGTTTATCAACAGCCAATCAGTAGCGTCGTAAGAGACTGGCCTGGTCATCAGATGCACGGTTGATGTGAATCTACTACAGTATTCCTTCTAACAAGACGATTAATCTCGACATCAGTGTTAACTACCCAGAAGAATGATTTATCATCTTATAAACGTTTTTCAGTTATGTTTTCGTCTTCCATTTCTTTTCTTCTGTCCTCCCTTATTCCCATCGACTTCAGCTTCTTTTATTGTTCTTCCTGCTCTCCTCTGCCTCCTCCTTCTCCTCTTGTTATTCGTCTCTCTCTTCCATCTCACCATCAAACGTGCCAGAATCACTCCTCTCCACTCTCACTCCCCTCTCAGGTGAGCTCTTGCAAACGTCAGCGGAAAGTCGTCAGCCCAGACTTCCGCCTCTCTCTCTCTCTCTCTCTCTCTCTCTCTTCAGATATAAACACGAATGATGGATGAGTTCGATATTTTCCTCATATTTCCCTTCCTCAATCGACGACGCGATTTGGCTGATGTGGCGGTTTTTGGTTCTGTGGTTCCTAAGATTATTTTTAGGCTTTTTAAAAAAAAAAGATTGTACCCCACTTCGAGTGATTTCTATTATCAGGAAAATCGTATCGGTTGTGAGTTTTCACTGAATATTTTAAAAAATTTACTACTACCTTAATACAATACAGCCAGTGTTTTATATTTTTCTTATTTTTATTTATCTATCAGTTTGTTAATTTATCTGGTTTTCTAATAACTGATCTCTTCTTTCTGTATTTCCCATTATCTTCTGTTTCTTCTGTCGAATGAACACCATATTTTTACGAAGCCCGAATTGCAAGCCAGTGACCCCTGTGGTAGGCTTGTTCCATATGAATAGGATTCATCTCCTGAATAAACAAAAACAACAACAACAACAACAACAACACCAAAATAATAATAATAATAATAATAATAATAATAATAATAATAATAGACCCTATTTCAATAATAATAATAATAATAATAATAATAATAATAATAATAATGTTTTGATAACGAACAAATATTTGAATAATAATGATAAATCAGTAGCCTAAGTGTTGACGTATCTAGATATGCTTTTGAGGCATCTAGATATGCTTTTAGTAATGTCCTAAGCCTTCCAACTGAATGGTTGGGAATTCAGACTTAGGAGATTGATTTTTTCCCAGTGAAATATGAATTCTGAAGTGTGTCACTGAAATACCTTCTAAAATTAATGCTATGGAAAATGGTACTTTCTTTACATGAGATATTAATTTGAGATGTAAATGTCTCGAGGTAAATTTTAGTTAGTACTACACGTGCTTTGATGTATAATACAAGCACACACATTTTGTATGTGAGTGTATGTTATATATGTATATTTATATATGTGTGTTGTATTATAAGGGTGACAACAGTTAAGCTTTAGCTGAAAACTGCTATTCTCTCTCTCTCTCTCTCTCTCTCTCTCTCTCTCTCTCTCTCTCTCTCTCTCTCTCAGGCTGCTTGAAGAGGAATAAAAAGTTTCATAGGCGCCTCAAGACTTCGATTTATAACCAAGTTTACACTCGATCGTGAGTTTTACTTTCAATAAAAAAAACTTTAGTGATCTCTTTTGGGAACCTGTAAAATATGAAGGATGGCCCACTTACATATATAGCATTTTATATTACCCATTAGTGAAGTCGTTGCCTTTTTTTAAAGGATTAATTAGTAAGTAAAACACTTGATACGTCCCGGAATAGAAGCATTTTTGGAAGAAGGTGAGGATTATCCGAAGGAGCCACCGATGCGTTACTTTTTTCAAATTCAAGTTTTTCATTTATATGTCTTCTAATAACTGTCCCTTTACACTAATTTGAAATTGCATTAAATTTTTCATATCATCAGATTATATGTGTAGAAAAAAAATTTATATATATATATATTATATATATATATATTATATATATATATATAATAGAGAGAGAGAGAGAGAGAGAGAGAGAGAGAGAGAGAGAGAGAGAGAGAGAGAGAGAGAGAGAGAGAGAGAGAGAGAGAGAGAGAGGCGCAATATGGGTTTTAATATGGGCCAAGTGTAATATATACCATACTACAAGTTATAAATAAATTATTTTAAGGATAAATCACTACAAATGAAGTTTTAACGAAAAACTATAAATATTATATTTTAAATCACTACAAAATAAAGTTATCGAAATAGTTTCATCATTTATCACCGTCAATCACCGTCACTGATCACACATCCTGTCCAAACAGTAGCGCTCCTCCGTATTTTATATATATTTATATTATTTATTCAACCCCTCCGAAGAAAGTGGGTCGCGTGTTTCCCCCGATCCATCCAAAATTCAAGGAGGGAAATATTTGGAAAATATTTACCGACTCCGTATCGGGCCGAGAGCTCCGACATTTTAATTATTCAGAGACGTTAAGTTTGCGTCCGAACGCTCCGCAAATATTTAACTCCGTCTTCGACGCTTTTCATATTAATTGACTGTTTGCAGAAGACGCTCCGCCACTGGCCTCCGAGATCATTAAGGTACGTTCGTGCACGAACCGAAACCGTAATCCTTACGTACACTATGTTTTATATTATAATTAGCTGGCTCAGTGTTAACACGGGCAGTTCTTCCTTGGGTGTATTAATGTAGTACTTTTATGCACGAACGGCGGCGTTGTTCGATGTAGCCCTTACGTGCAGGACGTTTGTGCTTAGCTGGCTTCGTGCTAACACTCGTAGTTTTAAGGCTATGTGGTCCTTACGTGCACGGTGGTTATACTTGGCTAGTAATGTATGTTTATGCACGAAGGGCGTTCCTACGTGTACGACGGTTAGACTTAGCTGGCTTCGTGCTAACACGAGGAGTTGTTCCTAAGGTGTAGTAAGGTACGTTCGCTTTAAGTCCATGCTGTTTGTACGTGCTCGATGATTCTGATTAAGCTGGCTTCGTACCGGCACGGTCGTTGTTCTAAGGCGTCCCTTGGTGTATTATGGTTTTTGAAGTGGATAAATGACCTTATGAAGACTTTTCAGTTTTATTTTAAGAGAGAGAGAGAGAGAGAGAGAGCCATGCACCAGGCCTGTTGAAAGCGACAGATAGATGAGAGCAATGCATCAAGGAGAGAGAGAGAGAGAGAGAGAGAGAGAGAGAGAGAGAGAGAGAGAGAGAGAGAGAATTTATTCGACGCATTATGAGATCCTTAAAATCCACAGTAAAGACAAAACAAAAACAGCAAAAGCTTTAAAGATATATAAATAAATATTAGCCTAAGGCTTAGGTTGCAGCTAGGGGCCCAAGGGACGCTGCATAGAATCTTCAGTAATGCCTACAGTTCAGTGTGAGAGGTGCACCGATGGCACTACACTAAGGGAAATATCTCTGTTAAATGTGGAGTATCTCTGTAAATTTCCATTTTATTCTGTCAAAAATCTTGACTCGAAAATCGCAATTTCCTCATCAAACATCGCGCATGCGCGATAACACCTTCCTTATACGTCTGCTCTCTTAAGAAAACTCCCTTTGAGCATTTTTCCAAGTAAGGAAATTCATTAGATAAAGTAAAGAGATAAAAAGTAACTTTTTTTTATTCTATTACTTTTCTTAAGTCTGGGAAACTCATTACATCTGGCCCCCCATTCCAGGCGTTTCGTGTGGGCAAGAAAGTTCGTGGTTTTTCCTTTTTTTTCCAACTGGAAAGTTCCTTTAAGGGTGTGATATATATATATACCAAGTCTCTCTTTCTCTCTCTCTCTCTCTCTCTCTCTCTCTCTCTCTCTCTCAGAAACTAAAATCAGTATTTATTAATCTTAATTTTCTGTCGTTATTAACACAAATAATTAAAACTCAATAAGTTTTCCTTCTCTCTCTCTCTCTCTCTCTCTCTCTCACTCTCTCTCTCTCAGAAACTAAAATCAGTATTTATTTAACTTAATTTTCAGTCGTTATTAACACAAATAATTAAAACTCAATAAGTTTTTCTTCTCCTCTCTCTCTCTCTCTCTCTCTCTCTCTCTCTCTCTCCCTCTCTCTCTCCTCTCTCACTCTCTCTCGTCTCTCTCTCTCTCTGAAACTAAAATCAGTATTTATTAATCTTAATTTTTTTTCGTTATCAACACAAATAATTAAAACTCAATAAGTTTTTTTTTTTCTCTCTCTCTCTCTCTCTCTCTCTCTCTCTCTCATCTCTCTCTCTCTCAGAAACAACTAAATTCAGTATTTATTTATCTTTATTTTCTGTGGTTACTAACAAATCACTGAAACTGATTAAGTCCTCTCTCTCTCTCTCTCTCTCTCTCTCTCTCTCTCTCTCTCTCTCTCTCTCTCTCTCTCTCATGCTTTGTCGATATGAAAAAACTATAATTAGTATTTATTTATCTTTAATATATGTGACCACTATCACGAATTATTACAATGGACTAAAGCAAAACCACTAGATAATTCATTTTATCAGTTAACATTTCTGAAGTATTGAAAGCATTCAAATTGGAATAAATCACATTACTTAAGATCTCCATGAAAAGTAAAACTATCTGGACAGGAAAACCTACGATCAATCTAAAAGGATCACTGAAAGTATCTACTTCATCTGCATGGCCACTTGAATATATTTACCTGGTCTATTCGTTTGCAGACATTCGAAACGAGAAAGCATTTCTGTTCACGGGAAGTCCCCCCCCCCCCCCCACCCCCCACAGTGTCGTCCTCTTCACCTGTGAAAGGACTGTTGTCCGGACACGATTTATTGGAGTTTGTGTTTGAAAACAAACGCTGATCTATACCACTTTTTATTATTTGTGATTTTTTATATGACATTCATTAGTTTAACCAATACTTGGGTTTGAGTGTGACAATCACAATAACTTGGCCTTCTCATTTTCTATGAATTTCGCCACAGAGTTAATAAATTCAAACTTGCTAAAATCTATAGACAGATAGGCCGTTGTTTCACCAAAGAAAAAGTAGGTACGTTATATTTTATTAGAAATATTTTTTCTTTACTATTTACTATACACATAATTTATTTTTCACATTTTTCCAATAAATAAATCATAAATATCCTATCCTAAAATTCCTGCACCTTTTCAGAATTTCCAATCCCACATCAGCAACAACAACTACAAAAGTAGTTTGTAGGATTACTCCCAGAGTAAGCGAAAATTCTACATCTGAAACTGTCATGTAGTGAAACGTGGATGTAGGAGTCCGTAGACTTCATCGCCCCCTTCTGTCCGAATAATGAAGCGAATGAAAACCTTTTTCTTTTCATTCGTGCATTTTCATATATTATAATAATTCATGTAACCAAATTATGGGTGGAGTTAAAAAATAAGGATTTCGAGTTCAAATAAACGGAAAAAATAGTACGAGCATCAAATATGGTAGAAATTATGTTCACATGGAATGATGGTTATAGAGGTTTTCGAGGTTAAGAAAGCTATCGCCAATGTTAATTTGTAAAAGTTCGTTTATATTTTCCCACGAAAGTTCATTTTTTCCTTACTGGAAGGTTCCTTTAAGGCTGTGATCTCTCTCTCTCTCTCTCTCTCTCTCTCTCTCTCTCTCTCTCTCTCTCTCTCTCTCTATGTCAGTTTGTGCATACTGAGAATAATAAACTTGTTTTTAAGCCAAACAAATTCTCTCCTCTCTATATAATATAGATATATATAATATATATATATATATATATATATATATATATATATATATATAAACATATATATATATATATATATATATGTG
>NC_087220.1:66478377-66494107 GCF_015104395.2 Macrobrachium nipponense
AGGTATTGGAGCCTGCCTCTCTCTCTCTCTCTCTCTCTCTCTCTCTCTCTCTCTCTCTCTCTCTCTCTCTCTCTCCTTCAGGCTAGATCTTGCTTATGTCAGCACAATAATCCATCCACGTTTCCGCCTTCAGGTTCTTCTGTCATTCACCTCACATCCAGAGTCTCTCTCTCTCTCTCTCTCTCTCTCTCTCTCTCTCTCTCTCTCTCTCCGGTAGACGCACTTAGTTCCTTGGGTCTTTGGTTTAGATCAAAGCGGTTTTGTGCAAGGACGGATCTTTGCCCTAAAGCGGCCAGTAAGTTGGTAAGGTATTGAAGGGAATAAGATGCCTGATGTGGACCTCTGGATTCTGGCTAAACTACAGAGCAATGAATTATGGACATGGCTGTTAGTCGGTCGTTGTGGGTCGGAAATAGAATACAGACAGAGAGCAGAAAAGAGAGAAAGAAAACACAAAATACAGCAATGGTGTGTTCAGTTCAGCATTCCATCAAAACATGTAAGATCAGGATTCGGTATTTCTCTCATTCCATGATACGTGTTCATCTCAGTTATCTCCCTCTTCTGATTTACCTCAGTTCCTCCATTCTTCTCCAAATCGTTGTCACAACTTTTGACAGCAGTTATTGTTTGTATTATTTCTTTTGAGATCGTAGTCAAGTCTTCTCGTAGATGGAAAACTTATAGATAATAGACAATAGATGAAAACTTCGGAATTCTGTATTTTTAGTGTAAGTATTCACGTCGTGGGAAAACTTAGATATAATAGACAATTGATGGAAACTTCGGAATTCTGTATTTTATTCAAGTATTCAAGTCGTTGGAAAACTTAGATATATTAGATATAATTGATGAAAACTTCGGAATTCTGTATTTTTAGTGAAGTATTCACTTCGTTGGAAAACTTCGAAATAATAGGTAATAGATCAAAACTTCGAAATTCTGTATTTTTGACCATAAATCCAAACGCAATTCCCTGGTTATATTTTTCAAGTTTGACTTCGCTCATGTTGCCAACTCTTCCGACCCAATACTTTGAAACTTGTTGGACTCAAGAGAAACTTCTTGAGAATCCAAGCGATTTATTGCATCAAGAAACTGAAGGTGTTCGACTGCCTAGGTTTCAGAGGTCACTGAACTGGGACACGAAAACAAGTTTTTTATCATTTCAGAATGGGTCACCTATTCACTGACCTTCCCAGTGTGGATTTAGGAATAGTATTTATTATTTGGAGGGATCCGTATAAATGTTGTAAGTGAGATTTACAAGACAGTTGAATGCTCCGTGTAATTCTTTCATATTTGAACAAATATCTCCTGATACGAAATTATATATAATAATAATATTCACATACATATATACAGCTAAACAAAAGTTTGAGCAAACCTTGTTGAGCTAACTCCTCTTTACGAGAGTGAAGTGTACTTCAGTGCACTTAAAAAATGTTGGAAGTTTTTCTAATAAACTAACCCCCCCCCCCCCACATGATAGTAGAGGAAATAGAACAGACGATATTTTTTGTATTTCCACCACCCTTCCCCCCCACCCCCTTCCCACTTTTCAGGGCGTGTTTTAACTCGAAATTATATATGTATGTATGTGTATATGTATGTATATATATATATATATGTATAATATATATATATATATATATATATATATATATATATATATATATATATATATATATGTGTGTGTGTGTGTGTGTGTGTGTGTGTATATATATACATATATATATATGTATATACATATATTTTTATATATAAATCTATAGATATATATATATATATATATATATATATATATATATATATATATAATGATAAGGAGTACATTTAATAGAATGCAATTTACATAATTCAAATGACCATTTTCATCAACTTACGACGAATTATGAAAAAAAGGATATGATTTTAAGACCTAATATGAAATACATGATAAATAATGCCTCATCATTCACTACCTCCCTCATCTAACCAAGTTTTGCAAACGCGTACTATATGCACAATACAACTCTAATAGATCCAATCTCCTAAAAATAATATTCCTTCAGCACTCACCCCCCCACTTTTTTTTTTTTTGCTTTTTTTTCTCGCGAGGAAATTCATTAGATAAAGCAAAGAGATAAGAAACTTAATTTTTATCCTATTTTTTTTTCCTCCTCTCCTAAGTCTTGGAAACTCATTACACCGGGGGTCCCAATACCCAGGCGTTTTATGAGGGCAAGAAAAGGTCGTTTCTCTTCAGGGACGGTCCTCCAAGGCTCTGATTTTGAGGGGTTTCAAAGCCCACCTCTCTCTCTCTCTCTCTCTCTCTCTCTCTCTCTCTCTCTCTCTCTCTCTCTCTCTCTCTCTCATGAAATGGAAGATACATTTTGCTTTTAATTGCCAATACCGTATAGTACTGCAGTGTTGGGCAGTTTTCTCTCTCTCTGAAATGGAAGGTATCTCGCTTTCACGTACCAGTACCTATAAAGTACTGTAGTGTTGAGATACTCTCTCTCTCTCTCTCTCTCTCTCTCTCTCTCTCTCTCTCTCTCTCTCTCTCTCTCTCTCCACTTCTTTGCAATGGAAGTTCCATGTTGGGCTTGAGTGTAAATCATAGCTGAGTGGTATGTATTGGTTGGATACTTTTCATGGCAAAGTTCGTATAGTAGTGGAGCATGCCAAGGCTAAGACCGCCCCCCCCCTCCTCCACAACCCCCGAAAATAATACTACCTCTCCTACCCCCAAGGAAATAAGCTTACGTCAGTAGGTGCTAACAAGTGAACATTATGAGCATGAAGGCGAAACAAGTGCCCTCTAGGTGGGGTATATATTTCTAGTCTTGATTTCATGTTACTGTCTAGTATATTTAGTGCAAAATATTAAATGATTAACACACTTCCATCTATAAAATCATAAGATTAGTTCTTGCAATCCTGTTCCCTCTCGCGTGTACGAACGAAAAATAAACGGACATTGATACCGGAAGGAAAAAACAAAAGAAAGTCGTTCGCTCTACAATGTTTGAGTTACCGCTAATTACTTTTAGCGAAAGAAAACGGAATGTTTCATTTGGCGTTTGCCTCAACAAGAATTCAGAAACGTGGAATTCCGGATCCTTATTTCGTATCAGATCCGGAAGCCAGCTTTGATATGTTGTGGAACTGGAGAGTTTAGGAGTTTATCCATTATGGATAGTCGAATTATTCATTCCGGATTTCTATTCACTTAGATTTGCCGAGTGTGATTTATGAAATGGTGTGTGAATCTCGCTAAAGGGAAAAATTAATGTATCATTTGCACATTTTCCTTTCCAGAGAAGCGTCATCTGAATCCAGACTTTGCATGCATTCATAAATTATTAAATTATGAAATTATTATTAATACATATTCATACAAACCCTTATTTACTAAAGAGAGACATGCTCTTTTGAATTTCACATTGACTATATCTGTATATATATATATATATATATATATATATATATATATATATATATATAACTTTATCTGTGCATTAATGTAATTAATAACAGGACCTCACTGAAACTGGATGGTATCAAGCTTGAGATGTTTATTCAAAAAAATTACATGCTTTCCTGGACTAATATTCCTCATTGTGAAGTATCCATGGATATTATCCAGTTTCCATGAAGTCATGTTAGTATAATAATAATATATTATATATATATATATATATATATATATATATATATATATATATATATATATATATAGTATGTATTATGTATGTAGATGTGATGTAGTTATGTATGTATGTATATATATATATATATATATATATATATATATATATATATATATATATATATATATATATATATATATATATATATATATATATATATATATATATATATATATATATAATAACATCAAATTACCTATAATAGGAAACGTTTATTTCAGTAACATATTTAAAGTACGCTGCAAACGGCTCCATTGAAATTTTTTTCTTACTAAATTTAGAAATTCTAGAATAAATAAATTCCACTCTTCTAAAATTGTAATCAATAATGAAATTCAACATCGGCTTCTCTTCTAATCGACTCAGATGCAACGAATTAATATAGCAATTTGTGACCTTTCATTTTCACATCCCACCTTGATACCGTGGTTTACCCTTGGGCTGGGGTGGGGGCGGGGGCGGGGGGGGGGGGGGATTTAGTTTTTAGTAAACAAAGCTCGGTGATTGGTATTATCAACAGTATCCAGTTCAGCCGGTTTGTGTGTCCCCTTGATGGGCGAATTTTGAATATCAATACCCTGTAAAATCAGGTCGACGATCCCGTCACATTAAGCGAATTATAAGGATTTGCCTTTGGTCGCGTCCTAATGGCACTTCATTGGAGACAAATGCCCTCTGACGTATGGCCAGTTTTTAGCAGCTAAAATGTATAATCTCGGGGTACGATTTGGTATCAACATGTGTCAGTCTGTTCTATTTTAGTGTCGTTCCTTTTTTTTTTTTTTTTGTTGGGGGTTGGGGGTGGGGGACTTAGGTTTATTCAGCATGAATAAATGTATGCACCTGGTAATGACTAAAGGTATGCATGGTATATGAGAAGTTGTAGGCAAAATAATGGCAAGCTCTAATGTCACGCGTGTTGTTAGCATGAATTTAATTTTAAATATTACATACTATGTGTGAATACAAATATATAATACGCAGCGGGCATTCACACCCACTCATATAAATACACACACATATATATAATATATATATATATATATATATATATATATATATATATATATATAATAAAAAGAGTATGGCCAGGAGAAACTTGAGTATTTTTCGTTAAAACTTTATTTTTATCCAACGCCTAAGTTTCGGGATACAAATCCCATCTTCAGGGCTAAAAACAGGGAAAAAATTAAAATTCTATACATTAAATCAGACTAAATTGGAGCACAGTAATAAATTATGCTTTTTTAAAAAATATATAGGTTAATTAACAATATATCAGTGAAATTCGAATTTTGTATAAAGGTAAGACGGTAACTAATTGAATAAGAGATCAACAGTAAAAAGCAAAGCTACTAAGTACAATGACACTTTCTAAATAAATAAACAAACAAAACACTTAAAAACACAAACCACACGTGAACAACTAAGAAAATTACATTATTACTAAAGAAAGGAGAAAAATATTGAATCCTAACAGGCAAACAATTTCTGTATATGATTACAAAATGATAAATTTTTAACAGGTGTTTTTAGAAAGAAGACTCACTGGTTTGGGAACAAATTTCTTTAGCTTTTGTCCGTTGGTTTTTAAACCAACCTGTTTGGGAGAATCTTGAGAGAGTTTTTAAATGACATTGTTAAAGTGGAAAACACCCACTTTTAATGTACCTAAAAAAGAACTGTATATATCCTTGCCTTTTTGTTCAACATATAAACTTGTAAAACGAGAGTTCACCGTCGTTCTCAGCAATATGTACCCATACGTTAAATTTAATCTTATCTTCAAGAACCCCTTAAAAATAGGAAGACTTTTCAAGTTCAAGGACACCCTACCGCAGTTTGATGCGATCTTCAAACGGTATATTTGTTTACCTTGTCCCAAATGTGAATTTGGGAACCTATGTCGGTAATTCGAGTCGGCTGTTGAGGGTTCGCATCGATTGCCATCGGGGTCGGTGTCAGTTCACGAACAGGATTAACTTTATCTAAGAAAGAATTTTCTGCAATACGCAACCATGCAATGAAATGTAAACATAGCATTCAGTACAATGATTTTAAAATCTTATCCCAAGCAATAGATAACCGGTCATTACCCATTCTCGAGTCCCTCTTCATTAAACAATTGTCACCAACCCACAACAACCATTCAACTGCTGTACAACTGAACATTACTTAATAGACCATTCGCCCTTTCTACCTTCTCACCAGTGTATTTCCTCTCCCCTTTTGTCAAAAATAAATAGTACTTATTCAGTCTTTTATCATACTTCCTGCTAACCGGTTGAGTTCTCGGCTTTCGATATTTTTTGCTTTGTGTCCGCCTTTATACATATATATATATATAGATAATATATATATATATATATATATATATATATATAAATATTTTTTTTTTTTTTTTTTTTTTTTTTTTTTTTTTCTCTCCTTTTGTAATCATATACAGAAATATTTTTGCCTGTTAGGATTCAATATTTTCTCCTTTCTTTAGTAATAATGTAATTTTCTTAGTATTTCACGTGTGGTTTGTGTTTTTAAGTGTTTTGTTTGTTTATTTATTTAGAAAGTGTCATTGTACTTAGTAGCTTTGCTTTTTACTGTTGATCTCTTATTCAATTAGTTGCCCTCTTACTTTTATGCAAAATTCGAATTTCACTGATATATTGTTAATTAATCTATATAATTTTTAAAAAAGCATAATTTATTACTGTGCCCCATTTTAGTCTGATTTAATATATAGAATTTTAAATTTTCCCTGTTTTTAGCTCTGAAGATGGGATTTGTATCCCGAAACGTAGGCGTTGGATAAAAATAAAGTTTTAACGAAAAATGCTGAAGTTTCTGCTGGCCATACTCTTTTTATTAAAGATCCGACTTTCTAGAAGCGGCAATGCCATTCATTATATATATATATAGAAATATATATATATATATATATATATATATATATATATATATATATATATATATTGTGGTGTTTTTGTATTTACCTTGTATTAGGATGGATTAACAGTATTTGCTGCTACAAATATTAAATGATGATATCCCTTGTATCAAAATATTCTCCTTAAATACTTGCAAGTCTAGCCGAACGCAAATGAGACACGATCTTATCAACATAACTAAGTTTAGTTAAGGCATAACTAATACAAAAAAAACTTGAATTCAGTAATGCAACTCAAATTATCTATCACAGCAAAGTAAAAAATAAAAATAATTTTTTCATATAAATTTTGCTGAGTCTGCAATAGGCAAATATTGTTTCCTGAAACTAAATAAAGGATATGTCACCACACAGCCGAAAAAATGCAATAAATTTTACTCTATAATCATGCGGTATTGGGAATTCATCCCAACTGGAGCCTTGCATTTAAAAATGTGGATATCATATACATAGCATTGATTACTAGGTAATTATATATGTATTTATATATATATATACAATATATTTATATGTATTATTTATGTGTAACCCAGAAAACTTTTTGTCCTGCATTAAAACCGTATGAGAAAATTTATCGTTTATTTAGATATCTCAGCTACAAGACAAAACCAACAAAAGTAACTATATTAATAACGTTAATTTCTAAAAAAAAAAATGAACTGTGTGCCAGACTATTCTCTTCCCAAAAATAAATAAATAAATAAATAAATAAAATTTTAAAAATTAAAAAAAGTTCCGGCTGTTACAAACCTGGCTTGGGAAAAACCTCTTCAAACTGCATATAATTAAATTTTGTTTTCCTCGACAAAAAAAAAATAAATAAATATAAAAAACAAAAAAATAAACTTACAAAAGTATTAACTACTAGAAAATCTCCTTTCACAGTTAAACCAAAAAAATAGCGAAGACGTAAACTCAGAGATGTGCGAGATTCTCAGTCCAGGAACCCAAATATTCCAGACACACCTGTAATTGGATTCCAGACTCAGATTCCGTGAAGATCCGTCGCTGGTCAAACCACGGTCAGGACGCGAGACACAAGTGTTGAGGGAAGTCGAACCCCTGCAGTATAAGCCACGAAGTCTCTCTCTCTCTCTCTCTCTCTCTCTCTCTCTCTCTCTCTCTCTCTCTCTCTCTCTCTCTCTCGGGGATTAGAGAAACCTTGGCGGAATGGAATTCTATAATATGAAGGAGGGAGGGTAGACAGAATAATGGATTATGATGTCGCGTTTCCAACGAGAGAGAGAGAGAGAGAGAGAGAGAGAGTGAGAGAGAGAGAGAGAGGAGTAACGCACAAAGACTAATACAATCCTCATGACTGAATTAATAGTGGCAATCCCATCCACCTTGCACATTCACTGATGCGTCAAGGATTTCGCGAATACGAACTTTTTGATAACTAAATAACTAAACAACATAGATTCACTTTAAATAAAGTCAAAGAAAGCCACGACAAAGTTCAAACCTTAAAAGACGAGAACGCCAAGGTTCGAAAATAAAAAGAATCAAAATACGCAAAGAAGGTCCTTTGATTAGGGGAATCTACCATTTTTATTGCAGCCTAAGGAACAAGGGGCGTGTGGGGGAGGAGGGAGGGGTGGCTTCCAGAAGGGAGACGCCCTTGGGGAAGGAGGAGATAGAGCCCATGGAGTTACTCTTCGGGGTAAAAAGTCCTGCCCATAAAACTCGCGGGATAAAGAAAGCCTCTTTCTCCGTTCTTCATCCGGCCTGAGTTTTATATATCTTGTCTCAGGGATATTTCCTTTTGTTTTTTTTTTTCCATTTTCATTTCGTAATGATGTATATATTTATGGATGAGAAAGACTGTATTACAGAGAGAGAGAGAGAGAGAGAGAGAGAGAGAGATTTGATTCTTTCGACAAGTTCACTGTGCTCGGCATCATATATACAAAATATTGACAGCGAGAGAGAGAGGAAGAGAGAGAGAGAGAGAGAGAGAGAGAGAGAGAGAGAGAGAGGAGAGAGAGAGAGAGATTTTATTTGATTGTTTCGACAAGTGTGCTGTGCTCGGCATCAATATATACTATTGACAGCAGGAAAGAGAGAGAGAGAGAGAGAGAGAGAGAGAGAGAGAGAGAGAGAGAGAGAGAGAGAGATTTTATTTGATTGTTTCGACAAGTGTGCTGTGCTCGGCATCATATATAAAACATGTACAGCAGAGAGAGAGAGAGAGAGAGCTGATAGATTTGACAAGTTTACTTTGCTTAGTATCATATACAAAATATTTACAGCAGAGACGAGAGAGAGAGAGAGAGAGAGAGAGAGAGAGAGAGAGAGGTTTCGGGCAAGTGCGTTCCGAAGAAACTGTTGAGAATGACAGAAGGCCTTTTAAAAACTTAAGAATTATTTGTTCTTTCATTTTTTCCAACCCTTTACAGTTTTTTTTTTTTTTTTTTTAAGTAGCATCACTAACAAAAATGATATTATTATTATCATCAGGAGACATACGAACGCATATATGCATAACTTTCAAATAGGTATAACTATATCAGTATACACGTATACAAAAGCTATCAATGTATATATGTAGATAACATGCAAATAGGTACGACTATACAAGTATAACATGTACATAAACCCATCAGTAATACCTATGTAATAAAAAGCCCCAGTAAAATGACCAAACGAAAATTTACCCGCGCGCGCGCGCCAGAACAAACGAATTGCGATTTCAACGTTGCAGTCCATATCAGACCGATATTTTTATTAGTTAAAATAAAAAAAACAAACACGGCCTCTCGAAAAACGCCACACGCAGGATATATAAAATAAGCAATAATTTTACTAATAAATATTGGATATTCATTCAAATCCGAGCGGTATATATATTGGAATTGAATACAATTCATGGCGCGGAGATTACAAAGCTTATTTCTGCTATAACAATATTGTCTGCCGCCAATGGAATAAATGTAGGGATGTCGGAAGTATATTATATTATATTACCTATATTTTTTCATGCAGATGAAATTATATTCATTGCAAGTTATTTGCTGTAATAAAAGTAAAGAAATAATAAATAGCTGAGTAAATGTATATACTATAGTACGTTATCAGTAAACACTATAGTAGATGAAATTAAGTTCATTACAAGTATTTTCTGTAATAAAAGTAAAGAAATAATAAATAACTGAGTAAATGTATATACTATAGTATGTCATCAGTAAACACTATAATACATGAACGAAAACTCATGTACAGGAAACATAAGGCTAAAGAAACTAAATTATTATATATGCACAATAATAATTTTATTGTAAACATGACTAGTGTGACCTACGATTAAAATGCTCCAATATTTTAACTGTAGATTTGACTTGGTTGACGTCACCTATTCGGTGGATGAATCACAAGGTGGAATCTATAATTTGAAAGCCGTAAAGAAAATTTTGTCAATTTCCTGATTTGACTAGAAACTAACTTTGGATAAATAGATAAATAAGTGAAAATAATTAAGTACATAAAGTAAATTTTATTATGCATATAAATGAAGTAAAAATCTAACACATAAAAACTAAAATAAAACTTAATAAAATACTAATCAATGAAATATATATATATATATATTATATATATATATATATATATATATATATATATATATATACATATATATATGTATATATAAAGGAAAAATTTAACAAAAATAAAATAAATAGATAAAATACCAATCAATGAAATAACTAAGTAAAAACAAATAAAAAATAAGTAAATAAAAAAAAAAGGTTTCAAAGCATCCAAGCACTGCATGTCGACGCGTGACTGAAGAAAAACATAGGTTGGGGGGTGGGGGGAGGGGCGCTTCTACCCCCCGCATTCCCCAAAATGCTCACTTGCCAGTCATGTCAGGCCCTAACTCAAATTTCCTGGAGTTTCGCCTCTCTCGCCCAACCAAGCTGCGGTTCATTGCTGATCGTGAACGACCAATAGAAGTTTCTCTCTCTCTCTCTCTCTCTCTCTCTCTCTCTCTCTCTCTCTCTCTCTCTCTCTCTCTCTCTCTCCAAGGCCTTCTTGGCCTCAAAATCTCAAAATGAAACGAAAATATTTTATGCAGTATCATGAGAATGCATTCTGTCATAAAAACCGTTTATGTCAATTTGTAAACTTTTTTTTTTTTTTTTTTTTACCAATTTTTAATTTAGTTCTGAAGACGTCGCCGATAGCTGAGGGGAAACAAACTATAAAAAACAGTAGTATAAGCAAAAAAAAACATAAAAATAAAAACTAACTAAATGAATTAAACAATAAATGAAAAAATAAATAAAAATTCTAAATGAATAAAAATACATGGAAGTAAATGTGAATAAAACAATGTAAATAAATATAAATATATAGAAAAAATGTGAATCATTTTTCATTATTTCCAAGTATTGCCTGAAGACAAAAAGTAATAGAATAGACTAATTCAAAGTCAATATAAAAAGTTAGTCTCTGCATGTACTTCCAATGACTTCAATAGAAATTTTATTATTAATTTTTTTATTCGTGTTTTTTTTTTTTTTTGGTTAAGGTGTAAATACACTGGACACATTTGAAGAGTTATCTACTATAATTTTCTATACATAAATAATTTTCCAATGCCCGTATCGTTGTAGGAAACTTTATTGATATTTCAAAAAGCAATGAGGCATTGGTTCTTTTCTAGTTAAAGGTTCAAGTCTCAATTTTACGATCAGAGACAAATACGTTAATGAATTATGGAGCCTGGGGCTAACTCAATTATTTATATGCGATGATTTTTATTAGACGAGGCTGCTGGACCCATACTAGGCTCTGCATAATAATAAAAGAGAGAGAGAGAGAGAGAGAGAGAGAGAGAGGAGAGAGGAGAGAGAGAGAGAGAGAGAGAGAGAGAGGGGGGGATACTTAGATAAAAAAAAAGCATCAAATAAGGTCATTTTCAATCAAAAATAAGAGAGAAAACTCAGGTCTCACCATTTCGAACCTCACCCCCCCCCCCCCTCAAAAAAAAGAAACAAATTCCCTTCACGAGCCGTAGAAAAACCTTCTTCTTCTTTTTTTTTTACCCCCAACTTCTAATAAAACCTCCCCTTTTCCCTCTAAAAATCCAGAAATAAAAAAAGAAACCTGCTCTCCTTAACGAAGACTAAAGATAAATAAAATAAAAAACAATGAACCCAACCCCTCCCACTTTTTTGTTTATGTGCTCTCGAGAGCTCAAAAGCTTCGTAGGCACAACTACACATGTAATTGCATTCCCGACTCGGTATCTGTGAAATTCCCACGATGAATTATTTAAATTAAGCAAGCCTTATGCCAGCGACGGATCACGAACCGCGTTCCGGAGGGGAGATCGAGAAAGCAGAGTTGGATGTCCTGAGAGAGAGAGAGAGAGAGAGAGAGAGAGAGAGAGAGAGAGAGAGAGAGAGAAGGCATAACATAGGGGTTAGGGGAATCGGTGGCGGAATGGAATTTCGTAATAACAGGGGGGGGGGGGTGGCGATAGGTTTAGAAATAGATGTCGCAGGGAACAAACCACTCCTCGTCTCTGTAGGTCTGACAGAGTCCAGAGGGTCACGTCAAACTTCTTAGGTCCTTCCAACACTAGATAATAAAGTCAGCCAAAGGAAGGTGAATTATTATAACGAAAATATAAAAATATCTATAAAATGATCATAGATAATTGGGAAAACCTTGAAAACACAATTCAGAATTTCATTTTTACTCGTCCAGAAATGAATGGGAAACAGCTCTAGTTCTGTAGCCTTCAATGGCGGAAGGTGAATTATTAGAACGAAAATATAAAAATATATATAAAAATGATCTTAGACAATTGGAAAACCTTGCAAACATGATTCAGAAATTCATTTTCATTCATTCAGATATGAAAGGGAGATAGGCCTAGTTCTGAAGCCTTCAGTGGAGGAAAGTGAATTATTAGGAAGAAATTCGTTTAACAATATAAAAAATGATCGAAGATAATTGTTAAACTTGAAAACATACGAATTAATTTCTAATTCGTTCAGAGACCAAAGGGAGATAGGCCTAGTGCTGACGCCTAAAATAGAGGAACTGAAACTACAACATTTACCCCGTACACCAATGTAATCCTAGCTCTGAAAAGACTTGGTCTTCAGTAACTCCAAGGAAAATACGTCAGAAATTCTAACATTAATGCAATTTTTTAACTTTTGTTCCTTAGTGTTATAAGAAGCATCAGCATATCTTCTTTAAAACAGTCTTTTCATTTGTGTGAAAGATCGCGTTGCAAAATATTGTTTAAGGGAACCAATCCAACGAGTCAGTGCCATCTATTGGAAGAAAATGAATTTGCATTATAAATATTGTTAATTCAAGACCGTTCTTTGATGTTTATGGTAAATTTTGCTCTTTATATATATGTATAAATAATATGCACTTTTCTACTCTCGATGTGACCTACCAAACGTTACTTACTACCAGGTACGTAATTCAAAACACATTTCAAAGAGAGGTTAAATAAAATTTTCAGGAAAGGGTCCCTCATTCATTCTATCAACACAACCTCCACCCAGGATTGATCACGCTTTTAAAAGTAGGTTCTCCAAATGTTTATTTTTTAATTATTTTTATTATTTGTCATCTATTTCCTTCTGTTTTCTTTTTCTGTTTTATTTTTTGATGATGGAAACTCTCGACGAAGTTGGGAATAATGAGAGTGCTTCGCGGAAGCTGGCACTCGTAACTTCCGAGGGCCAATGAACCTCTCCCGCCTTCTTATATCGACAGGCATTGCCCCAAAACTTTGCTTCTAAAACTCAAGTTGCGTTTGTGTATGTGTTTGTGTTTGCGTTTGAGTGTTTGTTTGTTTGAATGGTGCTTTGACGTTGCATGGATCCAGTGGTTATTCAGCAACGGGACCAACGGCTTGACGTGACTTCCGAACCACATCGAGAGTGGAATTCTATCACCAGAAATACACAATCTCCGACTCCTCAATGGAATGCCCGAGAATCGAACTCGCGACCACCGAGGTGGCAGGCCAAGACCATACCGATCACACCACTGAGGCGTTGCGTTTTTGTTTGTATGTGTGGGAGCGATTCTTTCCCATTGTTTATGTGACCGAAGCTGGATGGATTATGGACCATCATCTTGTCAATGTGGATTTTGAATGTGATGTTGCTGCTGTTTGTTTGTGTATGTGTGTTTGTGCCGGCATTGGCTGGGCTGTTATCAATGTGAAATATGGATGTGATATTGCCCTTGTTTTTTTGTTTGTTTGTTTGTGTGTAACCATTTCTCCTGGCAACAGATGATAATTGTCTTTTTTAAACAACTCTTTTGTCTGCCCACCCCCAGTCATCGACAATCTTTTACATATTTTTTTTAAAATAATTAAATCAACAAACAACCAGCTTTCTCATGAAACGGGGCTCATTGGCCTTTCCCCACCCGCCCCCCTTCCCTGGATCGATCCCCGGGCCTCTTACTCAAGTAGGTTCTTCAAAGGATTCTAATTATGAAAACTCGGAAACTTGGAAAATACGCAGTGTGTCTTTTCTCGCAACTTTTGAGTACTGATGAGAACCCTGCCCCCCCGCCCCGCTCTCTCTCTCTCTCTCTCTCTCTCTCTCTCTCTCTCTCTCTCTCTCTCTACTAAGTTTCTTCGTCGCGAGGCACTGCCATAAAGTTTTGCTACTAAAGTTTTTTTTTTTTTTTTTTTTTTTTTTTTTGCGCGCGTGTGTGTGTGTATGTGTGTGTGGGTGATCTGGAAGAGTTACATGATAGCATTATGTTGACAATGCTCGCGTCAGAGAATAATGAACACAGAACATAGAATTTAGGCCAAAGGCCAAGCGCTGGGACCTATGAGGTCATTCAGCTCAGAATGGGTAATTTGGCAGTTAAAAGGTTTGAAAGGTGAAACAGGAGGAAACCTTCTCAGTTGCACTATATAACATCTGTCAGGAGAGGGTAGATAGCAATATGGTAGAAAGAGAATACGAAAGGAGGTACGGTAAAAGGAATGAAAGGGGTGGCAGCTAGGGGCCCATAGGACGCTGCAAAGAACCTTATGTAATGCCTACAGTGTTAAGTATATCTTAGTTTTACCAGACCACTGAGCTGATTAACAGCTCTCCTAGGGCTGGCCCGAAGGATTAGATTGTTTTACGTGGCTAGGAACCAATTGGTCACCTAGCAACAGGACCTGCAGCTTATTGTGGGATCTGGACCACACTATATCGAGAAATGAATTTCTATTACTAGAAATAAATTTCTCTGATTCCGCGTTGGCCGAACCGAGATTCGAACTTCGGAATGCCTACAGTGTACCATAGATATGCACTGACAGCACTACTTCCCTTACGGGGATGGAGCAACACTATATATTGTAATCAAAACCTTGAGATGAAACCTAGTGTAGCAATGTACAATGAATGAACAAAGTTACTGAAAGTCTTACAACAGAAGGGGGAAGCAGACCTACGGAACTAAACACACTCTCGTAAAGGGGTAGTGCCGTCAGCGCACCTCATTCGGTGCAATGTAGGCATTACTTTGCAGCTTCCCTTCGGCCCCTAGCTGCAACTACTTTCATTCCGTTTACTGTGCCTCCGTTCGTATTCTCTTTCTTCCATCTTACTGTCCACCCTCTCCCGACAAATTGACTCAAAGTGCAACTGCTTTGAGGTTTTCCTCCTGTTACATCTTCCAAACTTTTTACTGTCAATTTCCGTTTCAGCGCTGAATGGCCTTAGTTGCCCCAGTGCTTGGCATTATGCCAAAAATCTATGTACATGAAAAAAAAGTAACTTAATCACGTGATATTGCATCTGAAATGGCGCCTTGACTCACCAAAACGAGAATAATGCAAACCTTAATTTTGAATCATATCGAGTCCCCTCCCCCCCCCCCCTCAATATCGTTGAATAAAACCCAATAAACAAATGCAATTTTCTAGTTGCAATTCTTTGACCATTGAAATTCATGGACATTATTGAATGCGTTGTCTGTCAAAATAAAATATTTTTCTCTTTTCGTCCCGTTATTGCGAATGGTGCTGTTCGTTATAAATAGAGAGAGAGAGAGAGAGAGAGAGAGAGAGAGAGAGAGAGAGAGAGAGTGA
>NC_087220.1:66497107-66509607 GCF_015104395.2 Macrobrachium nipponense
CATTGTCCTATTGAAAGGAAACGTATCAGTACAATACCGCCAGTTTCAAACATACTTAGATACAATAGCTACAAATTATACATTTCAAAAGTTCACTTAAAAGTTTTGTAGATGTTTAAGTCACTTGGGTAATTTGATATCAGAAACACCTGTATCTTCAATATATCTTATAATTTTAAAGTACGTATTACTGCGCATGTTTATTTTCTTGTCACTCTTTATTTCCTTTGTCCTTGAATGAGAACGGCTCCGGGAAAAATGTACAAAATTTCTCTCTCTCTCTCTCTCTCTCTCTCTCTCTCTCTCTCTCTCTCTCTCTCTCTCTAGTTGTGTTCTATTGCAACTATTTTGTAAATTATATTGAGCAAAAAAAAAAGTCGAATCAATCAAATTCTCTCTCTCTCTCTCTCTCTCTCTCTCTCTCTCTCTCTCTCTCTCTCTCTCTCTCCCCGCGGCAACCGCTCCCGAACAAGCAAAGCAAATCCTTAGAACCTTGGACTCGGGGCTGCCAACTGCATACTTAAAACACTTTCCAAAACACGCGGAAGCATTGATGCCTTCCTCACAAAAAAAAAAAAAAAAAAAAAAAAAAAAAAAAAAAAAAAAAAAAAGAAACAAAAAAAAAAAAAAAAAAAAAAAAAGAAACTCACGTTGCGCATACTAAAAACACACTTGGGGTTAGGCGAGTGAAAGGGAAAATGGAAAGAGAAAAGAGGAAAGGGAAAAATGAAAGCAAAATCAGAGAGGTTAAGATAAGACGTTAAAGTGTTTCATCGAAATTTGATATCTGCAGAATTCATGAAAAAATTAGGAATTTCAGAATGGCTGATGATCTTTCTGAATGCGATCTTTAGCTTTATCAAAAGAAATTCGACTCCGGATTCTGTGCAGATATTGTACGGATATGCTGATTCGTTGGATCTCTCTCTCTCTCTCTCTCTCTCTCTCTCTCTCTCTCTCTCTCTCTCGTACATAATACTGAGAACAATAAACTTGTCAAATCTCTCTCCCTCTATCTCTCCATTTGTGTTCTGTTGTAATTATTTTGTAAATGATATTGAGCACAATGTACTTGCCAAATCAATCTAACTTTCTCTCGCTCTGTGTGTGTGTGTGTGTGTGTGTCTATTGTAATTATTTTTAACATAATACTGAGAACAATAAACTTGTCAGATCAGTTAAATCTCTCTCTCTCTCTCTCTCTCTCTCTCTCTCTCTCTCTCTCTCTCTCGGGCGGATGTCTATGAACTTGGACCTTTCGTGCCGAATAATTTCCAGTGTTAATATTACCGCGTGGGAGAGAATTCTCTCCGCAACGGATGCAAATCAATTTTTCAAAGCAAGTGTCATTTCTTGCAGACGAAATGCCTGTAAATCTTCTCCTGTGACGCCTATGTAATCTGTCTTTGGCAATACAAGATATCTCTCTTGCCATTTATAATGATTAGCGATGTTTTTGCTACTCAAATTAATGTTCTTGTTGGTTGGGTACTGTATCTTTCTAATAGAATATTAAAATTTTTAAATTGCATAATACAAGAGTATTTTTTATGGTTTATTTTTTGTACTGGACGGGCTTAATTTGAATTTTCGGCGTTTTTTATTTGCTATCTTTAAACGTTTCATAAGCTAATCTTTCTCAAACGGGTTTCAACTTTTTTTACTCTTTTCAATGTATTTATGGTAAATGTCAATTCTTATTAGCTTTTCCCCAATGCTCGTAGCAGGACAGAGAAAATTGACGTTTTTGAGTCACTTCTCTGAAAGTGAAAATCTATAGACACTAAATCACCAATCATCAGTTTATTAGACATTTGTGCATCATTCGACTTTATCTAGACCCACTTTTTGACGCATGACTTTATTTCTCCTGTAAAATAAAGAATAAGATTGGAAAAAAAAATTCTCACATTGCCAAATGCATTCGTATCATATACAGCTAAAATGGTTTCGTGTGCAATGATGCAGGGCTTTTTGATTCAATGTAAAAGGTATCAGGTAGGGCGAAAAATCTGTTTAATTACTTCTATCAGTTCAGATACGACTGGATTACACGCTCTGTTACTGGCGGAATTGTCAAAAACAAAATAGTAAAATCCAGCATAACAGGCAGTTATACCAATTACATCGAGAGAGAGAGAGAGAGAGAGAGAGAGAGAGAGAGAGAGAGAGAGAGAGAGAGAGAGAGTGAGGGACTTGATGAAGGGTGATAAAAGAGATGTTCGTAGCACAGAAAATAAGAATTGGTAATAGTAAACACACAAAATTATAAGGCCTAAGCCTAACCATTAGGTCTAAAAGCCTAACCATTAAAACGCAGTACGGAGAGTAAATCGTTAAAATAAACATATTCAAAGGAGTTTTCTTAAGCCTCAAAGGCCTATTGAAACTAGAATGAGAAAAACCTTAGGAAAATTATTTTTTTAAGTTTTACTAGACGCAACCTCATTAACTGCTTGAAAAACAAACTGTCCTCAAATTAAACGCGACGCCGTCTCTCTCTCTCTCTCTCTCTCTCTCTCTCTCTCTCTCTCTCTCTCTCTCTCAAAATTACAAGTGTAGTGATGCGTACTTTACAGCAATAAATACTTATTTTCAAATCATTTGTAAAATACAGTTGATCTTCATATTATTGCGACGTTAATATCACTACTTACTGTGATATATACTGGATATTATATAGATTAGATATTTACTCATAGATACATACATACATACACACATAATGCACACACATATGTATGTACTATAAATTATATATGTATATATGTGTATACACACCTAAACATACATACACACACAAAAATTATATACCTATTTATACACACAAATAATTATGTGTATATATACCTACATACAGACAATAATCCCCCATTTTCTTGCACCCTCCCCCTACTCGTAGTATATTATTCAAGTTTCCTCCGATGGACAATGAACGAGGAAATCCCTTCGTAGGAGAAAAGAAACGCAACGCGAGGAGCAGCATCAGTAGCAGCATCCTCGCTCTTTTAAAGAGGACAGACTGGGGTTTTTATGATGCCAGTATTCTTTATTTGGCACCACGGGGGAAGCAGCTATTAAATTTAGAGGTCGCTCTGAATTGGACGTTGCCGCGTGGAGGCTGGGTACGAAGTATGTACTATAGTTCTCACAGGGATCACTGCATGCATGGCTTTGCTTACAGTTGTGCATTCTACGTGTGTGTGTGTGTGTGTGTGTGCTTGTAAGTATGTTAGTATATATGTATAAATATAAATGTATGTATGCATATATATATATATATATATATATATATATATATATATATATATATATTTATGACTTTGTGTGTATATTGTATATATATATATGGTTATTTATTATAATGTGTGTGTTTCTGTGCGCATGCGCGCGCACTTGAGTATTTGTGTGTGACTTGTTAATGCTATCCGGGTGTAGCGTTATCGCTACACCCTGGATTCTGCAGCCTTTAAAAGTGTCGCTAATTTTCGAAACATCCCATTTAGGCCAGTGACAGTCGCATTTTCCACGCCTGTGAGATTCCCGAGAGAGAGAGAGAGAGAGAGAGAGAGAGAGAGAGAGAGAGAGGAGGGAGGGGGGGATAGTAAATCGATGTTATACGAAGATGAAGAAAGCGATAGAGAGAGAGAGAGAGAGAGAATTTTAAACTGCCATCATACAAATGAGAGAGAGAGAGAGAGAGAGAGAGAGAGAGAGAGAGAGAGAGAGAGAAAGGCTAAATCGAGGTTATACGACGGTGAAGACAGCGATAGAGAGTGAGAATTTTAAACTAGTATCATACGAATGAAATGGAGAGAGAGAGAGAGAGAGAGAGAGAGAGAGAGAGAGAGAGAGAGAGATACTAAATCGATGTTATACGAAGATGAAGAGAGCGATAGAGAGAGAAAATTTTAAACTGGTATCATACGAATAAAATGGAGAGAGAGAGAGAGAGAGAGAGAGAGAGAGAGAGAGAGAGAGAGAGAGAGAGATACTAAATCGATGTTATACGAAGATGAAGAGCAGCGATAGAGAGAGAAATTTAAAAACTGGGGGTATCAAACGAATAAAATGGAAAGAGAAGAGAGAGAGAGAGAGAGACGAGAGAGATTGGAGAGAGATACTAAATGCGATGTATATGAAGATGAAGAGGAGCGATAGAGAGAGAAGAATTTTAAACTGGTATCATACGAATAAAATAAGAGAGAGAGAGAGAGAGAGAGAGAGAGAGAGAGAGAGAGAGAGAGAGAGATACTAAATCAATGTTATACGAAGATGAAGAGAGCGATAGAGAGAGAGAATTTTAAACTGGTATCATACTAAATAAAATGGGGAGAGAGAGAGAGAGAGAGAGGAGAGAGAGAGAGAGAGGAGAGAAATACTAAATCGCTGGTATACGAATATGAAGAGAGAGAGAGAGAGAGAGAGAGATTCCCGTCATCCAGAAAGGTCTCATCATCATCCACCTCAGGCATAATTACCCGAATATCAGTCTGTTTGAAGTGGAGCTGGAATACGAAGCCATTTTACGTGATTCTAGATTGACCTCTGGGGGAGAGGACGTCAAGTTTGCATTAAATTAAAGGAATTATGGGAATATACATATTCTCTCGTATATATATATATAAATATCTAATTCTATATATATATATATATATATATATGTGCATATTCTCTTGATTTTCGTCGTATTGCACAGATGCAACGCGGCACAGACTTGGTGTTAATCATCTTTGGTAATCTCGGCTAAATAAATAACACAAAAAGAAAGTCATTTATAAAAATAGTTAAGTATCTATGACCGGAAATAATGAGGTGAAACCCACAAAATGTATAACGAGGGCTGTATTTTTGAAAATACAAAAAAGGTTAATATATATATATATTATATATATATATATATATATATTATATATATATATATATATATTATATATATAATCCACACATCAAAGGGTACTATAGTAGGCAGGAGAAGGCGCAGGAACATATACACATCCATTTGATACATTTATTGTCAACGCGTTTCTTGACCATGGTCACATCATCAGGACATCTATATAAAAAGGAATCCGAGCACTAATTAAAAGAAACATATACAAAGCATAAGAAAACTTAAAATGGAAACTAACCCCCCGTTAAACTTAAATACTGAATCACACTTAAATACATTTACACATTAAAAACCAAGAAAGTTTAAAATGATCCTTAAGAAACTAAACTCAATAAAAGAAAAAAGGAATAAAAACGAACTTAAAATGAAGAGCAAGGCGCACCTCTCAAAATGACAGAGACAAACGCACTAAAAGACTACACAAGAAAAAAAGAAGAAAAAGAAGGCGGACAAAAATATAAACAAGCAGCTAGTTATGCTATGAACAAAGGGAACATCCGATGATGGCAATTTAAGCTAGGTACAATTCTCTTTATTAGCAGACTTTCAAGAGAAGCAGTTCTCCAGGTTCCTTGACTTCTGTTCTTGTGTATTCTTTTAGTGCGTTTGTCTCTGTCATTTTGAGAGGTGCGCCTTGCTCTTCATTTTAAGTTCGTTTTTACCTTTATTTTTTTCTTTTATTGAGTTTAGTTTCTTAAGGATCATTTTAAACTTTCTTGGTTTTTAATGTGTAAATGTATTTAAGTGTGATTCAGTTATTTATATTTAAGTTTAACTTAGTTTCCTTTTCATTATAAGTTTTCTTATGCTTTGTATATGTTTCTTTTAATTATGTGCTCGGATTCCTTTTTATATAGATGTCCTGATGATGTGACCATGGGTCAAGAAACGCGTTGACAATAAATGTATCAAAATGGATGTGTATATGTTCCTGCGCCCTTCTCCTGTCTACTATATATATATATATATATATATATATATATATATATATATTATATATATATATATATATATATATATATATATATATATACATTGTGTTTTCGACCATTTGAACAAACGGTCCTCTCCAGCAAACGGTCGAAAAAAAAGCTCCATTTTGTTTTTAAATGAGTCTCATATATATTGTTATTTGGTTTTTTTTTAACTCATTAGTTAAGTATCTATGAATTTTATCACGACTGAGTCACGTAACTAACGAAACTTCACTCATCTAAAATTGATAGCCAAAGGTACCTAAAATAATAATAATAATTAATAATAATAATAATAATAATAATCAATAATAATATAATAAAAATAATAAAAATAATAATTTATTATTATTATTATTATTATTATATTATTATTATTATTATTATTATTTTATAAGCTACAATGCAAAAAAATTGTAACGAAAGCTTGCATGACCTTGCAAAGGCATCCAATTGCAAAACACCTACTACACTTTGAGAACAATTCTTGCTAAATAATAATAATAATAATAATAATAATAATAATAATAATAATATCTTGGGAGTAGACCCTCTTTTAAACAAGTCTTGTTGAAAAGGATTGCTGCATCAGCTCCATTAATTTTGTAGAGTCTTCTCTATTTTCCTTATTAAGGATTTCTCAATGTTGCTGAAACTGGCAAGCAAACGTGCCAAAGGGGATCGTCAAATCCAGTGTAGTCATATTGAATTATCTTTATTATTGTTATATACATATATTACTGCTACAAGTTTCTCCCTCTCTCTCTCTCTCTGACGTTTCGCCCAGATCTGCCAGGGCATGGTCACAGCGATGGTTGCTGGAGGACTGAATCTTGGTGGTGTTGTTTTTGATAACGCTGACCTTGTGTCAGCACGGGCTCTTGCTCACAGAGCAGCCCGTAAGCCTTGGTGGTGAGTCCTTCGCTATATATCATGGTCGTGGCGGGCGCTCACGGATGCTCCTAGCTTGGACCACGGATCGGTTGCTCGAACTTTTCATTGGCTGGCGGCCAGGCGTCGGAAACTCTTGAGGCGCGTTGACCTTCTCAGATGTGTTGCGTCACCTGGAGCCGGGTTTTCATTGGCTGCGACCGTGGTGACGTAACTCCTGGTAATTCTACCAACCTCTTCGATATTGGTCCCGTCCTGGGCGCTGGTGTTATCGTCTGGAGCGGGGGCGCTGGGTCTTCCTTACACAGGTGGGCAGCAGGAAGGGTTCCTGTGTCGTATTAAGGAAGGGTTTTTGCTCAAGGATGAATAACGCCTCAAGGAGGCGTAGGCGTCGCTGATCGGGGGCTCTTCCAATTATCTTTGTGTTTTTTTACGATGTCCTCACGCACGACGTGCTGTTGGTGGGCGGTGAGGGCGTGGTGTTTTATGGCACCGTTCTGGGCGTGACAGGAGATCCTCTTAGATAGTCGTAACGTTGTCATACCGATATAAACTCCAGGACATCCTAGGATAGGGCATGTGTACCGGTAGACGACGTTATTCTGCTTCAGGGGGTCTCCTGCAGGCGGGGTGGGGTTATTTCTCATAACCAGGTCCCTTGTTCTCCTGTTCTTATAATAGATTATAAGAGAGAGCCTCTTCCCTTCCTCCACGGGGGTGACGTTCTCTTCCACAATCTTCTTGAGGCATCTCTCCTCTTCTTTGTATCCGTGGTGCATGAAGGACTTGTAGAAAATACGTATATCCTCGGAGGGGGATTCTCTTTTTTCTCTCCGTCCTTCCATGTACCATTTGTTTAAGGCTGTTCTGATCTCCCTGTTGATCAGCTTGTTGGAGTAACCGTTATTAATCATCATTTGTGAGGCTCGGTCCAGTTCTCCGTGGAAAATAGAGAAGACTCTATACAAAATTAATGGAGCTGATGCAAGAATAATAATAATAATAATAATAATAATAATATTTAGTCTACATTAACACCCTCTACAAATACCCCTGTAATCTAACGCTGTTTTTTTCCACAGCTGCGGAACACCAGTGGTTGTTCTATTCTCTGTAAGACAATAATATCATGTTTATATTCTTCCTCGGGAATGAAACAACAGAGAGCTAAACCACATTATGTCGGTAAATTCGGAAAGGAGATTCAAGCACATACGCACACACCTTACTTACAGACCTTACATCTTGTTCGGGTTGCCCCAGGTCCCTCAGTGTGAGGCACCTCTAATGTCTACAAGAGAGTTGCTAGTACATCTTCCGGTATATTTTGCATCTTCCAATCTTGGATGGTCTGGGATGCAGTTTAGATATTTGTCGAGCTTATTCTTAAACACATCTACGCTCACTCCTGATATATTCCTCAGATGAGCTGGCAACGCATTGAATAGACGCTGCATTATCGATGCTGGTGCGTAGTGGATTAATGTCCTGTGTGCGCTTTCCTTATTTTTCCTGGTATAGTTTTGGGCACTATTAATCTACCTCTGCTTGCTCTTTCTGATATTTTTTAGTTCCATGATATTTTCTGCTATTCCTTCTATCTGTTTCCATGCCTGAATTATCATGTAGCGTTCTCTTCTCCTTTCTAGACTATATAATTTTAAGAATTGTAGTCTTTCCCAGTAGTCAAGGTCCTTAACTTCTTCTATTCTAGCTGTAAAGGACCTTTGTACACTCTCTATTTGTGCAATATCCTTTTGATAGTGTGGGTACCATATCATATTGCAATATTCAAGTGACTAACGAACATATGTTTTATAAAGCATAATCATGTGTTCAGCTTTTTCTTGTTTTGAAGTGCCGTAACAACATTCCCATTTTTGCTTTACATTTTGCCAACAGAGTTGCTATTTGATCATTGCATAACATGTTCCTATTCATCATCACACCAAGGTCTTTAACTGCTTCCTTATTTGTGATTGTCTCATTATTAGGTCCCTTATACGCATATAGCTTTCTTTCTCTGTCTCCATAATTTATTGATTCAAATTTATCAGAGTTAAATACCATCCTATTTACCTCTGCCCAATCATATACTTTGTTAAGGTCTCTTTGTAGAGCGTTCCTATCTTCATCACAAGTAATTTCTCTACTTATTCTTGTGTCATCTGCGAAACTACTCACTACCGAATCCTTCACATTATTGTCTATGTCTTCAATCATAATAACAAACAGTATTGCAGCTAACACCGTACCTTGCGGCACACCGGATATTACCTTGACTTCATCCGATTTCTCGTCGTTTGCAATAACTATCTGTTTTCTGTTGTGTAAAAATTCTTTTAACCATCTTCCTACTTTATCCATGATATTGTGTTTTCTAATTTTCTTCGCTAATATATTATGGTCTACTTTATCAAAAGCTTTTGCAAAGTCTAAATAACCACATCTGTTTCATTTCCGCTTTTCATATTTTTGAATATGTTCTCACGGTGTGGACTAACAGTTGGGTTTGTGTACTTTTTCCGGGTACGAAAACCATGTTGTCCTTTATTAAACAAATTATTTTTTATTAAATGTTTCATAATATTTTTCTTCATTACCCTTTCATACACTTTCATAATATGTGATGTTAGACTCAACAGGATATAATTACTTGCCTCTAGTCTTGATCCACTTTTGAAAAGTAGGGGTAAATCTATGCTAATTTTGTGCTCATCATAAATCTTGCCTGTATCTACACTTTGTCTTAATAATATTGCAAGTGGCTTTGCGATAGAATGAACTACTTTCTTTAACAAAATAGCAGGAATTCCATCCTCAGGCCCTGCAGCAGCTCCATTTTTAATTTCATTAATAGCCTGCACAATATCAGCTTCATTAATATCTATGTCAGCTAAATATTCACTATTTTCATCCCTTACTTCTATATCATTATCTTCATTATCTATTCTAGGGGTGAATTCTCTCTTATATCGTTCTGCCAGTATGTTGCAAATTTCCTTTTTTTCATTCGTTAATCTCCCTTCAATTCTTAGAGGGCCTATTTCTATTCTTCTTTTATTCATCTTCTTCGCATATGAGTATAATAGTTTGGGATTTTGCTTGATATTTAATAGGGTTTTTTCTTCCAAGTCCCGTTTTTCATTTTCTTTTGATTGTATAATCTTTTGTTCTGCATTTTCTATCTTACTTTTTAGTTCTATAACTTTCCATGCATTTTTTTTTTTTGCTAGACCTTTTTTCCACTTTCTGATTTTCTGGAACAAGATCCTTCTGTCTCTTGGTATGCATGACTGATGTTTACTTTTCTTCTTCGGTATATATATTTATCCACTATTTTCTCTAATATTTTTATATAATATCTCCGTATTTACCTTATGTCATCACTTACGAAAATATTATCCCAACTCTTTGTTTAATTCTTCATTTATTTCTGACCATTTTATATTTTTACTGTAGAAGTTGTATTTTCCATATCCTTCCCACTTTTTCATTTCTTGCTTATCTCTGTTTTCACTTGCTTTGGAATGGACTGTTAATTCTATGACATTATGGTCTGAAATACTCGCATTATAAACTATTATTTCTTTAACATAATTCATCTCGTTCACAAATACTAGGTCTAAAGTATTTTCTTTCTTGTTGGCAGGTGATTTATTTGTTGAATGTTGTATTCTAGTAGCATATCTAATAGCTTTTCGAATTGCCTCTTATCTTCTGCACTACTATTACTCTCTTTTTTTATATGTATAAGTACATCCACAATCTCCTATTCGTTCTTTCCAAGTCTAACGAAAGGAAAGTTGAAGTCTCCAGATAGGAGAATATCCCGAGTCCTTGTGATTTCTACATATATCATCCAATTTTTCTATTATTAAGTCAAACTCTTTAGTATTAGGAGGTCTATATATTACTATGTTCATTAATTTTTCAGATTCAAATTCTGACCGCTATTAGTTCACATTCTGAGTTACTATATTTCTCATATATTTTTCCTTGTTTTTTGTCTTTCCCATATAGAGAGAGAGAGAGAGAGAGAGAGAGAGAGAGAGAGATAGAGATGAGAGAGAGAGAGAGAGAGGCAAAATTTAAGACATGGACGATACGGTTAGACCTATGAATTTCTCTCGTCTACCTTACGATGTCGTTTTTTCCAGTTTTTATTATATTATTTATTATTATTTTTTTTTTTTTTTTTTTTTTTTTTTTTGCTCTATCACAGTCCTCCAATTCGACTGGGTGGTATTTATAGTGTGGGGTTCCGGGTTGCATCCTGCCTCCTTAGGAGTCCATCACTCTTCTTACTATGTGTGCCGTTTCTAGGATCACACTCTTCTGCATGAGTCCTGGAGCTACTTCAGCCTCTAGTTTTTCTAGATTCCTTTTCAGGGATCTTGGGGATCGTGCCTAGTGCTCCTATGATTATGGGTACGATTTCCACTGGCATATCCCATATCCTTCTTATTTCTATTTTCAGATCTTGATACTTATCCAATTTTTCCCTCTCTTTCTCTTCAACTCTGGTGTCCCATGGTATTGCGACATCAATGAGTGATACTTTCTTCTTGACCTTGTCAATCAACGTCACGTCTGGTCTGTTTGCACGTATCACCCTATCCGTTCTGATACCATAGTCCCAGAGGATCTTTGCCTGATCGTTTTCTATCACTCCTTCAGGTTGGTGCTCGTACCACTTATTACTGCAAGGTAGCTGATGTTTCTTGCACAGGCTCCAGTGGAGGGCTTTTGCTACTGAATCATGCCTCTTTTTGTACTGGTTCTGTGCAAGTGCCGGGCATTCACTTGCTATGTGGTTTATGGTTTCACTTTTCGTATTGCACTTCCTACATATGGGAGAGATGTTATTTCCGTCTATCGTACTTTGAACATATCTGGTTCTTAGGGGCCTGATCTTGTGCCGCTGTTATCATTCCTTCAGTTTCCTTCTTAGCTCTCCCCTCTGTAGCCATTGCCAATTGTCATCGCTGGCTAGTTCTTTAGTCTGTCTCATGTATTGTCCGTGCATTGGTTTGTTGTGCCAGTCCTCTGTTCTTTCTGTCTTTCTCCTGTCTCTGTATATTTCTGGGTCTTCGTCTGCTTTTATTAGTCCTTCTTCCCATGCACTCTTTAGCCACTCGTCTTCACTGGTTTTCAGATATTGCCCCAGTGCTCTGTTTTCGATGTTGACGCAGTCCTCTATACTTAGTAGTCCTCTCCCTCCTTCCTTTCGTGTTATGTATAGTCTGTCCGTATTTGCTCTTGGGTGTAGTGCTTTGTGTATTGTCATATGTTTCCTGGTTTTCTGATCTATGCTGCGGAGTTCTGCCTTCGTCCATTCCACTATTCCTGCGCTGTATCTGATTACATGGCACTGCCCTGTGTTATGGCTTTATCATATTTCCGGCGTTGAGTTTTGACTTGAGTATCGCCTTGAGTCTCTGCATATATTCTTCCCTGATCGTGTCCTTCATCTCTTGGTGTTTTATATCTCCTCCTTCCATTATTCCCAGGTATTTGTATCCTGTCTCATCTATGTGTTTGATGTTGCTCCCATCTGGTAGCTTTATCCCTTCAGTTCTCGTTACTTTGCCTTTTTGTATGTTGACTAAGGCGCATTTTTCTATTCCAAACTCCATCCTGATGTCCCCAGATACAATCCTTACAGTCTGGATTAGGGTATCTATTTCCTTGATGCTCTTACCATACAGCTTGATGTCGTCCATGAACATCAGATGGTT
>NC_087220.1:66517107-66519607 GCF_015104395.2 Macrobrachium nipponense
ATATTCAATTATTTTTAAAATCACTTTTTCAGACGGAGGATTCGGGTACCTTCACGATACATGACGCAAGTTGGTGCAGTAAACAATTTATTCGAAATGTATTCTCTGTGCGTGCGTGCGCGCGCGTCCGTGCGTGAGTAATTCATTTATTCATCTGTACATGAGTAACAGAACACACTCTACAAAATGTTGCTGTAAAACTGTGTCATCATTTGCAGTATATACTCGGATGTATAATTTCGGTGACGTGATGCTCGTACTTTTTGCAAACACAGAATTTAACTCTTGTCAAAACAGTGATAAAATATCGGTAATGTCCCTTAAGTATCGCACTTTCAAGTGTGTTAAGAAACAATTTAATCCTCTAGACAAGTATCTTAGTTTGGTCTAAAACCTGGTAAGTTCTCCGGAATTCAAAACGATTTATTTATATCACAATAAAATGAGAATGATTTTTTAACATCTCATAACGGTTTTTGAGAGCACTTTCGGAGGTCTAGGCTTAGCTATGATTAGGTGGCATCTTATAATAATAATAATAATAATAATAATAATAATAATAATAATAATAATAATAATAATAATAATAATATCTACAGGCCTATCACCTGCCTACCAATAATGGTGAAGTTACTATATGTATCATCAGCGAAAGGCTATACAACTACCTATAGGATACAAACACAATCCCCCACCAACCGAAAGGCTGCAGAAGGAAGTGTAGGGGCACAAAAGACCAGCTCCTGATAGACAAAATAGTAATGAAGAACAGTAAGAGCAGGAAAACCAATCTAAGCATGGCATGGATAGACTATAAGAAAGCCTTCGACATGATACCACACACATGGCTAACAGAATGCCTGAAAATATATGGGGCAGAGAAAAACACTATCAGCTTCCTCAAAAATACAATGCGCAACTGGAATACAATACTTACAAGCTCGGGAATAAGACTAGCAGTTGTTAATATCAGGAGAGGGATCTTCCAGGGCGACTCACTGTCCCCGCTACTCTTCGTAGTAGCCATGATTCCCATGACAAAAGTACTGCAGAAGATGGATGCTGGGTACCAACTCAAGAAAAGAGGCAACAGAATTAACCATCTGATGTTCTTGGACGACATAAGCTGTATGGTAAGAGCATCAAGGAAATAGATACCCTAATCCAGACTGTAAGGATTGTATCTGGGGACATCAGGATGGAGTTTGGAATAGAAAAGTGTGCCTTAGTCAACATACAAAAGGGCAAAGTAACAAGGACTGAAGGGATAAAGCTACCAGATGGGAGCAACATCAAACATAGATGAGACGGGATACAAATACCTGGGAATAAAGGAAGGAGGAGATATAAAACACCAAGAGATGAAGGACACGATCAGGAAAGAATATATGCAGAGACTCAAGGCGATACTCAAGTCAAAACTCAACGCCGGAGATATTATAAAAGCCATAAACACATGGGCAGTGTCAGTAATCAGATACAGTGCAGGAATAGTGTGGACGAAGGCAGAGCTGCGCAACATAGACCAGAAAACTAGGAAACATATGACAATACACAAAGCACTACACCCAAGAGCAAATACGGACAGACTACTATACATAACACGAAAGGAAGGAGGGAGAGGACTACTAAGCATAGAGGACTACGTCAACATCGAGAACAGAGCAATGGGGCAATATCTGAAAACCAGTGAAGACGAGTGGCTCAAGAGTGCATGGGAAGAAGGACTGATAAAAGTAGACGAAGACCCAGAAATATACAGAGACAGGAGAATGACAAACAGAACAGAGAAATGGCACAACAAACCAATGCACGGACAATACATGAGACAGACTAAAGAACTGGCCAGCGATGACACATGGCAATGGTTACACAGGGGACAGCACAAGAAGGAAACTGAAGGAATGATAACAGCGGCACAAGATCAGCCCCTAAGAACCAGATATATCCAAAGAACGATAGATGGAAATAACATCTCTCCCATATGTAGGAAGTGCAATACGAAAAATGAGACCATAAACCACATAGCAAGCGAATGTCCGACACTTGCACAGAACCAGTACGAAAAGAGGCATGATTCAGTGGCAAAAGCCCTCCACTGGAGCCTGTACAAGAAACACCAGCTACCTTGCAGTAATAAGTGGTACGAGCACCAACCTGAAGGAGTGATAGAAAACGATCAGGCAAAGATCCTCTGGGTCTATGGTATCAGAACAGATAGGGTGATACGTGCAAACAGACCAGACGTGACGTTGATTGACAAAATTAAGAAGAAAGTATCACTCATTGATGTCGCAATACCATGGGACATCAGAGTTGAAGAGAAAGAAAGGGAAAAATGGATAAGTATCAAGACCTGAAAATAGAAATAAGAAGGATATGGGATATGCCAGTGGAAATCGTACCCATAATCTAGGAACACTAGGCAAAATTCCAAGATCCCTGAAAAGGAATCTGGAAAAACTATAGAGGCTGAAATAGCTCCAGGACTCATGCAGAA